>NC_138125.1:127291506-127394006 GCF_964188305.1 Podarcis bocagei
TGTTGAAAGATATGAAATTATAAAGAGGCCTGCTCCGGTGGACCCATCAAAATGAAATTGTCCCACATCTTTGCACTGTATTTTAATGGACCCATTATTTTTCCATTACTTAATCCTGCTCAAGAATATTTTATGAGCCATGTTAAAAGTGTAAGGGAGAGGAAGCGACTCCTGGTTTCTAGTGCAGTTTCAGCTAAGCCCAAGTAGGCAAAGGCACTTACAGCGCTGTTACTCTGCATCACTCAGAAAGGCAACGATTAAATTTTCACAGCTGTACATGGCGGCATCTGTTTCTAGTGTTTCGGTGGAGTACGAAGATGCTCCGACAAAACTAAGCTTTGTCATCTGTGAGTGAAATTTTCACTCATTCCACTTAGGTTACTCCTGTTACAGTTTCAAAGTTATCCACCCCATTTGAGGGACTGGCTGCCCAAACATGTGTGCTCTTCTGATACCCACACAGATAGAGAGAAAGGCACAATTCAGCAGCTTCTGTTTTGATTTCCTGGGGCAGGACAGCTCCATATCCTTCACTGTTGCCATTTTAGAAATACCTTGTTCATTAATGGAAGCCCACATTTTGTTACCATAAAGCACCAATGCTGCAGCAAGCAAAGGCTCCAGCAGCTCAGTCAGCTGCTTGTGGCTGGAAAGCCAGACAGGATGTTTGTGACTGTTGCCATGGAAGCAAAGGGGCAGTCCACTGAGCACCGGATGTTAGCTCAGTGTGTGTGTCATATGACCTGTACTGGAAGTACATGGGTGGAGTTTCTTCTTGCTGTTGTCGAGTGCAGACGTGTTTCTCTGTACTGATATGAGAGACAGAAATAAAGGATGTAAATAGTTTTCTGTCTGCTTCTTTCCCCTCCTGGGGGACACCAAAGGGGAGAGAGGGAGAACGGTGTGTTCCTCTCACACATCTGAGATGAATCGCCGGGACCTCGCCTGCTTATCAGCAGAGTGGAGACGCGGGGAGGTCGACAGGAATATCTGCCAGTGCCTACGCTGTGGCACATTCCTCTGACCTAGGCGGAATTCCAACAGTGGCAGCCTTCGGATGGTTGCTGTTTTCTTCGATCCATCGGACATCTGCATGAGAGGCTGGTGAATTGTCCTCCTCTGCTCCATGGAAGCCTGATTTGAGAGGCTGATTCTCTGCAGCCAGAAGCTGACCAGAAGAAGCTGACAGCCAAGCCGATGCTCAAGGTATGAGACTTTTAAGGGCTTAGAAGAGTGAATGCAGATTGATTCATTCTCTGCTTCACGGAGAGCGTGTGTGGGAAAGCAGCTCCAACTTAGAAGAGGCCTGCATACCAGGCATTTTTGTGGTTTCCTGTCCGAGGAAAGGAATGCGCTGTTGCTAAGCAACGTCCTTCAGTGAAGGCTGTGCCTCAGAGAGGAGAAATGGAAAGTTACTCGAGAGGGCTGGACAGTCAGACTATGCCTCAGAGAGGCGAAAACAAAGTTTTGTTATGACTAGGTCCTCACGAACTGGTGGAAGGGACTTTCCAACGCAGCCAGTGTCAGAGTTGCCAGGTGTCAAGAGTGTAAACAAGCCAGCTATTGGATTTTAGAGGCTTGTGTTTTAGAGTCAATGCAAGGACTCAAAATGGATGCCAAGAAGGGGGGAGGCTTGCCTTCTCCACCCCTCCTGACCAATGACAATTATTCATCTTGGTCTGTAAAGATGAAGGCCCTGCTGCAGAATCAGAGACTGTTTGGGGTGATTGAGAATCCCATCCCAGCAGCACCAACGCGTGCTTGGGAGTCACAGAATGTGAAGGCTAGGACTGCTATAATTCTGTGCGTCTCAGATGATCAATTGGTGCATATACAGCATTTGGAATTTGCGCAAGAGATTTGGAACACGCTGCGTACAACGCATCAGAGAGATGCTGGTTCTTCAGCGTTGCTGTATTTTGAGAAGTTGACCAATCTGAGATTAGCGCCTGATGGAGATGTTCAAGCGCACCTGAAAGAGATGAAGTTTCTGCGTCAACAGATGGTGGAACGCAATTTCCGTCTACAGGAGGAAGTATTTTGCTTCATGATGATAAACAGCCTCAATCGCACCTACAAGGTTGTTGCCAGTCAGCTTGGTTCGCTACCTGCTCAGCAGCTAACCGCGGAAAGAGTGTGTGCCGTCGTCCTGAACGAACACGACAGACTTGCTGCACTGGAAGTGAAAGACAGAGGGAGGCAAGAACAGAGTTCAAATCTTCCCACTGCTGAATCTACTGGAGAGCATGCCGTAGCATTGAGTGCCGTCCGATGCTATAATTGTGGACAGACTGGGCATCTACAGCGAAACTGTAGGAAGCCGCGACAGTCAAAAGGAGCCAAGAACAGCTCTACGAAGCCTGAGGCGTCAAGCAAAAGCCGTACCAAGTGCCAGATGAAACCTGCAAAGGCGATGATGGCGAAAGGAACCGCGCCAGATGTTGGGAACGCATTCATAATCGATACGGGCGCCACGAAGCATCTCTGCCCACACAGAGAACTGTTTTCGACGTTGAAGAAGCAAAGCTTCACTGTGAAACAAGCCAACGGTCAAGAACTGGAAGCGACCGGAATTGGAACTGTGTATCTTGAGAGTCTGAACTTGACTATAAGCGATGTTTACCTGGTTCCAGAACTGAAATTTAGTCTGCTGAGTGCTTCGCAGATTGCAAAGAAGGGACTAAAACTGTACTATGATGCTAAAAGATGCAAGATCTACAAAGATGGAGAACTGTTTCTTACTGCCAAAGAGAAAGATGGACTGTATTTGTTGACTTTTGATCAAAGTGATTATATGAAATGTAATACTTCTGATTCTAACGAAATTTCTCTTGCAGGTGTGACCAGTATGAGCACCAGGAAGGTGGCCAAGAAAGTCCACAGAGCTTTTCAGCGGGTGTATGCTGATGTGATTGGTCCTCTAGAACCATCTAGGGGCGGTGCAAAATATTACCTTGTGTGTGTTGATTGTTACACTAATTATTCTTGGGTTTATATGATGAAGAAACCGCAGGAAACTCTAGAAAAGTTTCAGGAGTTTTGTGACAAGGTTAAAAGTATGCATGATGCTAACATTGATTGTCTTTTCACAGATGACAAGCCAGTTTTTCTTTTACAGGATTTCCAGAGGTTCCTGGATGAGAAAGGGATAAGGCACAAACTTGCTAGTTCTGAAGAAGCATGGAAGAAATGTGTCTGTGTTAGGGTGAACAAAGAATTGCAAAAGGGGATGCATGCGCAATTGCTGAGTTCACATTTGCCACATGATTATTGGGCCGAATCGCTAGCGTCCTATCTTCATGTGTGGTTGAGAAAAGTCTCAACAGAGTTGGGATGTTCTCCTTTTGAGAAGCTGTTTAATAGAAAACCTTCTGTTGCCTATTTCAAGGTTTTCGGGTCTCATGTGAGAACAGAAGCTCCAAGTGGTGTAAAGAATGCCAGAGGCATCTTTGTAGGTTATGAAAAAGGTCTATACAGAGTAATTTTGTCTGAATCTGGTCAGGTGATTCTCACAAAGTTTCTAGAGAGTGCTCCTGAACGGGAGAGAGTGATTGTTCACACATTTTCCACAGATGATTCTGATGATGATGATGATGAGTTTGATCTTATCGAGTTCAGTGGTACTGATGATGATGACACTGATAGCTCAGACAGCTCAGTTGTCACAGTCATTGAGAGGAAATCTCAAATAATGACTAGACCCTCAGAAGAGGAGGATAAACCACTGATTAAGCTTAGTACTGGTTCTCCAGAGTGTTCAGAGGCTGAACCAGAAAGCAGAGAAGAGCAGCAGCTCTTACGAAGGTCTGAGAGAGCAATGAAGGGTGTACCACCCAAGAGGTATTCAAAGGAGTTTGCTAACCTTGCATATGTTGCTGTTGTAAACGATCAAGGACAGATTGAAGCTGTGTCTGAGTCAGAGACAAAGGCACAACAGAGAGTTGTTAACCAAGGTGATGTGAAGTCACACAACCAGAGAGGTACATTGGTTAAACCAGTGGCGGGTAGTTCCAAGGGTGGAACTGAAACAACAGGGGAATGTTATAAGTATAACAACTGTTTGTTTTCTTCTCTGGATGACGCTTTGCTCACAGCACGCATTGATACTTTAGGGGGAGTATGTTACCATAAAGCACCAATGCTGCAGCAAGCAAAGGCTCCAGCAGCTCAGTCAGCTGCTTGTGGCTGGAAAGCCAGACAGGATGTTTGTGACTGTTGCCATGGAAGCAAAGGGGCAGTCCACTGAGCACCGGATGTTAGCTCAGTGTGTGTGTCATATGACCTGTACTGGAAGTACATGGGTGGAGTTTCTTCTTGCTGTTGTCGAGTGCAGACGTGTTTCTCTGTACTGATATGAGAGACAGAAATAAAGGATGTAAATAGTTTTCTGTCTGCTTCTTTCCCCTCCTGGGGGACACCAAAGGGGAGAGAGGGAGAACGGTGTGTTCCTCTCACACATCTGAGATGAATCGCCGGGACCTCGCCTGCTTATCAGCAGAGTGGAGACGCGGGGAGGTCGACAGGAATATCTGCCGGTGCCTACGCTGTGGCACATTCCTCTGACCTAGGCGGAATTCCAACACATTTGTAGGTCCAGGCATAGTGGAGCCATGGGGCCAGGGTATGATTTGTTTAGTCATTTAGTCGTGCCCGACTCTTTGTGACCCCATGGACCAGAGCATGCCAGGCACTTCTGTCTTCCACTGCCTCCCGCAGTTTGCTCAAACTCATGCTGGTAGCTTCGAGAACACTGCCCAACCATCTCGTCCTCTGTCGTCCCCTTCTTCTTGTGCCCTCAATCTTTCCCAACATCAGGGTCTTTTCCAGGGAGTCTTCTCTTCTCATGAGGTGGCCAAAGTATTGGAGCCTCAGCTTCAGGATCTGTCCTTCCAATGAGCACTCAGGGCTGATTTCCTTAAGAATGGAGAGGTTTGATCTTCTTGCAGTCTATGGGACTCTCAAGACAAGGTATGATAAGTTTGTGTTAATCACAGGACAAGCCCTTTGGGGTAGTGGTTAAGAAGAAATGGTTAAGTGGATCACTCAGTGAACATTAAATACTAGGTCAAATAAAATCCAGAGAGCAAGGGTGGATCTACATGCAGTGGGGGGGGGGCACTATAAATAAGTAAGAAATAAAACCGGTATAACAAAAGAAAAAAAACACTATGGGAAATTGCAAATAATTTTTCTTTGCTCTTCAGCGCCACCTGGTGTCACATGTTTATAACTCATTCAAAGCTCTTATTTTTAACTGATGTAGCTGAGTCCCAAGGCCAGCTAGCCCTAAACTGATTCACATTCTGGGAAACAAGAGCCTTAAAATGGATTACAATGAACATTTCGTTTTCAAAAGTAAAGGGGACTGATACAACTTGTTGGGGAACTTTATTTATACAGAATTCCAGTTATTATTATGTATATGTCTTATTCAGACATCCATTTAAAGTCCAAAATCTTAACTTGGCGGAAAGAATTGGAGTACATTACGTTAGATTTTCCCATTAACAATATTGACACTCAAGAGGTTAGCGCTAATTACATTAATGGGGATATAAAACAAATGAACAAGGTTACCCGTTAAGGACCAAGAAGTCATGGATTGCTCATGATTCAACCAATGCAAACAGACATTTATTTCTAAACACATGATGGGATGGAGAGGAAAGCATTTGCCATGAATCTGGGTGCTTCTGTGTTTTGTTACACCGGCAATAGGAAACCTTTTACGGACCGAGGGTCATGCTGACTCCTGAATAACCTTCCAGGGAATACATACCGGTGGGATCAGGTGCAAAAGTAGGCAATTTGCACAATGGATTGTATTCCACCTATGCAAACATCAGAGTTTGTTTTCCAGGCAAGCAAGAGGCATGAGCACAGTTCAAAGAGGCATTCCAGCCAGGCAAGGAGAGTGTGGCCTATGGAAGGGTGTGTGACCTGGGGAGAGTCTTGAGAGCCAAATAAATAGGTATAGAGGGCCACATTAGCCCTCTGCCATACTTGTGGCTGCCCATCTTTGTGCTACACAAAAGGTACTGGACCTACTGCTGCTGTGCAACTGATAACACACATTTTTGCGTGCCGTTTCCCCTGAAACAATGCATTTTTTTCTATGTTATTTTCACCCATATATTCGTTTTTATGAACAACTTCCCCTAATATATCCATCCTTGCATATATTGATTGGTTGACTGGACAACTTGCATCACAATTTTCAGAGAAGTGTGGATGTCAATGGATAGCTGTGTTTTGTTCCACCTACAGGTTTGAGAAATAAGAATGGGGTAAAAAGGTAAAGGTAAAGGGACCCCTGACCATTAGGTCCAGTCGTGGCCAACTCTGGGGTTGCGGCGCTCATCTCGCTTTATCGGCCAAGGGAGCCGGCGTACAGCTTCCGGGTCATGTGGCCAGCATGACTAAGCCACTTCTGGCGAACCAGAGTAGCGCACAGAAACGCCGTTTACCTTCCTGCCGGAGCGGTACCTATTTATCTACTTGCACTTTGATGTGCTTTTGAACTGCTAGATTGGCAGGAGCAGGGACCAAGCAATGGGAGCTCACCCTGTTGCGGGGATTCAAACTGCTGAACTTCTGATCAGCAAGTACTAGTCTCTGTGGTTTAACCCAAAGCGCCACCCACGTCCCTATATAAAAGATAGATTACAGCAAAAGATGCAAGAATTTATTTATTTTTTAGAATTGGAACCCATGGAGGGAGGGAAGGAGGTCTCAAGATTCGAATGAACCTTTTTTAAATGGATTGAAAATGTTAGGTTTATGGTGTGCAACTTTTATGTAAAACTAATAAAAAAATTATAAAAATGGAAAAAAGAAATCAGGTCAAATGAATCACTAACTAAAGAGGGTGACAACCCCACTTAGTACACTGTAGTCGGAAAAAGCACCATTTCAGACATGCAATTAGAGAGTCATTGAACGATCTTTGAGTAACATTGCACCCGTATCTCTCTATTATGAGAGCTCTAGCCTCCATCAACCTAAAAAAAGAAAGTGGGGGCGAAGAAAATCCGTAAGAATTACAACAATACTCTTTTCTTTATCGAAAGGAAAATGTGAATATGCCAAGTGCCATCTTGAAATGAGCTTGAGCGTGGAGAGGGTAGGTGAGAACAGGAGAAGGACAGAGTCATAAGAATGAAGAGGTGGGGGTGCCTTGCTTGTGCCCAAGGAAACCTCCATTAAATGAATGTGGTTAAAAAAGAAGAGGAATTAGCTTCATTAGCTGCATTTTGCATCCTTCTGCTTTGCACATCCATTCAGCCCTATTAGTTACACTCCTTCGCATTTGTTCCCGCGTTCTTCTGTTTCCACTTGAGGCCCTCTGCTGAACAGCTCTGCCTTCCCACAGACACGGCAGCTGAACAAATAGATAGCGATTAAGATGATTTTCCTCTGGTGCCTTCGTGGAAGAGACATCACGGTCTCAAAGCTTTTATGAGGCGTCCGTTCTCCATTTTGTACACGGCGAAGCTGCTCTCACTAGTGGAATAATAATAATAATAAATTTTATTTATATCCCGCCCTCCCCAGCCGAAGCCGGGCTCAGGACGGCTAACAACAATAAAATAATACAACATTCTAAAATCATTTCATTATAAAATTAATTCAAATCAAATTGATGGCAACCATTGGGCTAGAGTTCTGCGAAGATTGCCAAAGGAGGGAGTCAGGCTGTGCCCTGGCCAAAGACCTGGTGGAACAGCTCTGTCTTGCAGGCCCCGCAGAAAGATGTCAAGTCCTGCAGGGCCCTAGTCTCTTGTGACAGAGCGTTCCACCAGATTGGAGCCACAGCCGAAAAAGCCCTGGCTCTGGTTGAAGCCAATGGGAAGCAGGGAATTCAAAATATATGAAATGAAATGAAATATGAAATGAATATGAAATACTTTATTGTCACTTGTACAACTTGTATACAGTGAGATTACACGAGCACCCCCCACTCAGCTCTCTTAGTCTTAATTTCCCTTGTTTACTGAAACACACACACCAAACCAGAAAGTCAGTTGCCCTTTTGTTATCTTTTCATTCAGCAGCCTAACAGCCCACGGATAGAAGCTGTTCTTTACCCTGTTGGTGTGACTAATCATGCTTCTATATCTTCTTCCCAAGGGCAGGAGATCGAGAAAGTGCCGGCCAGGGTGTGAATCATCCATGAGAATTTCCCTCACTCTCCTGAGGCAACGTTCTTCCGTAATGTCATCCAGTGGATTCACGGGAGAGCCCATAATATCTTGTGCTGTATTCACCACCCTCTGTAGGCACTTCCTATCATCTGATGTCAAATCAGTGTACCACACTGTGATGCAGTATGAAAGGACACTTTCTATTGTGGACCGGTAGAAGGAGATCATCAAATGTTGATTGACATCTTTCTTTCACAATACTCTGAGGAGACGGAGTCTGTGTTGGGCTTACTTAACCACCTGGGTTGTATTGATTTTCCAAGTAAGGTCTTCACTGAGATAAACTCCACCAATAGGCTCTGCCCAGGGAAGCAAGTATGGTGTTACTCCCATTGTTTTGGACAACAATTCTCATCTATGATTGGCCATGCTGGCACAGGGTAATAGGTAGTATCCAGTGCCAGATTTACGTATAAGCTAAAGAAGCTATAGCTTGGGGCTTCACTCTCTTGGGAGTCTCCAAAAAATTTAAAGGAAAAGGAAAACTGGACGTACATAAATAAAAACTACTTACAAATAAAATAAAAACCACTTACAGCAACAGTGTGATGGCCTGGGAATCTGATTCAGAGGCTGAATTCGGAGGAATCCCAGCCTGCACAGGAGTCCCCACCTCCAGGGCCGGGGCAGGGGCTTGAATCTGAAGGGTCCCCACCTGTGCTGGATCCTCAGAAGCAGACACCAGCTGAATCCGCTCTGGCTCCGGAGGTGATCGAGGACCCATTGCCTGCAGGTGCTCCTCTCCCAGCCCTGTCAGGGGAAGGTGAGGCTGCCTCTGGGTCCAGTAACCCTCCAGCCTCTCCTGAGCTGCAGAGGCTCAGGGCAGAGAGGCAAAGGGAACTAAGTTCTCTCAGGAGGAGTGCTTGCCTCCAGGCCAAGAGAGGCGAGTCACCTGTGGGCTGGGACTGCCCCAGGCCTCAGAGGAGATAAAGGCCAGTCAGCCCAGTCCCAGGTTGCGGGAGCAACATCGTTGGAAACCTGTTCCTGCCAGCACCCTGACCTGCTCTTCTGGAGTTCCTGACCACACCCGGCTCCTTGCCTTGGACCCTGCTTCACCCTTGATGGACAGCCTCCAGACCCTCGACCCAGGACCGGACTCAGACCACGCCGCACGATAACCCCCCCGGGACCAGCACAAACAGTGTTTTGTGTTGATTAGGCTCCTATGATATAAGTAACGGGCCCCACATGCTAGCCTGCTCCCTAAAATATCACTGGTTTGCTCATTTCTATATATAGGGTGCCTACATTCTACATGAGCAAATGGCTTTAGATACCTATTAGGTCCATAAATTACCATATAGCATATATTCAACACAAAACAGCGACAATCCGTTGTTGACCAAGGACAGCTGGTCATATAAAGGGCCCCATCACCTTCAGTAGCTTAGGGCCTCATCAACCTAAATCCGGCCCTGGTAGTGGCGCCCGCCCTGTGGAACGCCCTCCCATCAGAAGTCAAAGCAATAAACAACTATGTGACGTTTAGAAGACATCTGAAGGCAGCGCTGTTTAGGGAAGTTGTTAATGACTGATGTTTTAAGGTATTTTTTATCTTTTGTTGGAAGCCGCCCAGAATGGATGGGGAAACCCAGACAGATGTGGGGGGGGATATGAATATTATTATTATTACTATTACTACTACTACTACTACTACTACTACTACTACTACTACTGTAGTCCAATATATCTGAAGGGCACTACATTGGTTACCTTACGGAGGACCTTACAGTCTTCAAATAAAAACATCTTGGAGATCCTGGGCCACAGGGAGGTTAGGCTGGCCTCAACCAGAGCCAGGGCTTTTGCGGCCGTGGCCCCAATCTGGTGGAACGCTCTGTCACAAGAGACTAGGGCCCTTGCGGGACTTGACATATTTCTGCAGGGCCTGCAAGACGGAGCTTTTCCGCCAGGCCTTTGGCCAAGGCACAGTCTGACCCCCTCCTTCTGTAATCCTCATAGAACTCTAGCCCAATGGTTGCCATTAATCTGACTCTGAATTGATTTTAGAATGAATTGATTTTAGAATGTATTTTAATTAATTGATTGTGAATTTATGTAAACTGTGTTGTTTTTACTGTTGTTAGCTGCTCTGAGCCCAGCTTCAGCTGGGGAGGGCGGGATATAAGTAAAAAATTATTATTATTATTATTATTATTATTATTATTATTATTATTATTATTATTACCTTGTGGCTATATACTTCAGGCTAGTGAAGAAGCTTCCTGCAATAAATTGCCAAATATGCGTATTGTTTTATCTGATTCAGAACCTTTTCTTGACTGGTATTGGGCCAGGGTGCCCAACCAGCTCATCCACAGTTGGTTAAGTTGATCACTATCAAGCAAGACCTCTCTCTGGACATTACAACGTTGCACAAAGGCAGGAAGGGAAGAAACACACATCACCCAGAACACTCTGCCAGTCACACCTACAGCTACAGCAAATATGACATTTTCATTCAAAGCTATTTTTTAATGATTTAGCACTTTCCCAGGAAATAGCTTCGAATTTGGAACACCAATCTTAAGAACTTCTTTAGATTAGAAGCAGTGACCTATTGGGTGCTTATCTGCTTGACTTTCGCGTTCGTTGGTTTCCTCCCCTCCCCTCTTTCTCTTTTCTTCTGTGCTCTCCGTATCTTTGTCCAAAGCAGCACTGGAAGGAAATGAAAATTCGATACTGCTGCTGAAAGTTTCTGATGACAAAACTTTTCTTTTTTCCCTGACAGTCAATCATAGCACTACCCAATCTGTTCAGACAAACACACACACGTGGGTACATTTCAAACGGAAATACAAATTCCTTAACCTAAGAGGACAATTTGTTAGGGCACAGTTTAACCAACAGTTGATGCTGTTCTTGTGATTTTTTTAAAAAAAATCTGCAAACATTAGTGGTGCTCACTTAAGCTACATTCACACAATCCCCTTGCATGTAAGTAGTTGAGAGGGTGCTGCAGTAGGAGGGCTGGCTGTGAGAAATGAGTCTTCTCTTTTCATTTTACGAGCCCTTAGACTGACTCGGGAAATGAAACTGATCTGCTTCCAGTTTGGGAGGAAGCAAATCAGTTCATATCTTGGTCAGTCCAAGAAGAAGCCATAGGAACCTAGAATCTGCACTGTAGGCAAGACACAGTGATAACAGCACGAACCTTTATTGAACTACATAATGGGGTATCAGGGGCAAAGCAACTGCTTATATACATTTCTGAAGGCCTGGGCCACTGCCACTCCCAACGTGATTGGCTGTCTAAACTTCCAAGCTGCGAATCGTGACTCAGAGTTTAAGGGCCAATGACAGAGGCCCAAATCCTGAAATGTTCTGTGATTGGATATCATGTATCAAATCAGAACAGAGGAGCTCAGAATCCTTAGTCCAGACTCAAGCTCAGGCAAACGCAGACCACTGAATACATAACACAGACCATTTTGCTCATTATTGTCTGCACTGACTGGCAGTGCCCCCCACCTGCCCCTCAGGTCTCTGTCAGCCATACCTGGAGATGCTGGGGATTGAATCTGGGACCTTATGGATGCAAATCAGATGCTGTGTCACTGAGATACAACTCTTCCCCATTCTGAGAATGTTCACCTTCGAAGGTGACTCAGAAACCACAACTAATCCAGAAGGCAGCAGCTAGACTAGTGACTGGGAGTGGCTGCTGGAACCACATATAGGTCCTGAAAGACCTACATTGGCTCCCAGTACATTTCTGAGCACAATTCAAAGCGTTGGTGCTGACCTTGAAAGCCCTAAACAGCCTTGGCCCGGTATACGTGAAGGAGCATCTCCATCATTCAGCTCTGACACTGAGATCCACTTCCGAGGACCTTCTAGCGGCTCCCTCACTTTGGGAAGTGAAGCTACAAGGAACCAGGCAGAGGGACTTCTTGATAGTGGCACCCTACCATCACATGTCAAAGAGATGAGTAACTATATAACCTTTAGAAGACATCTGAAGGCATCCCTGTATAGGGAAGCTTTTTAAGGTTTAATGTTTTGTTATATTTTTATATACAGTATGTTGGAAGCTGCCCAGAGTGGCAGGGGCAACCCAGTCAAATGGGCGGGGTACAAATAAATTATTATTATTATTATTATTATTATCTCAAGGACTGGTGTCCTGGGGGTGGAGAAAACCTAGAAGAAGAAAAATCCCATAGCTTAAGGGCAGAGCAAGAACGGAACCTGCATGAGGCCTACCTGGAGGATTATGGGTAGAACTGACAGTGTTGACACCTTTTCAGATGCCAGTACAGATCACCCAACAGTTTTACTCATTTGACCAAGCCGGATGATAGCCCTACTTCTCGGTTACAATTCCTCAGGCGATAGAGCAGGAGGCTTATCAGCAAGTCAGATGAATCGCTAGTCAAAGAACAGGCAAAGAACATTTGCATGTGCTAAACTTAAAGTAAATTAGTAGTCCCATTAGTTTCACTTGGAATCCGAGCACATTAAAAGAACCCACAGAAGTGTTTTGCAAGGCGGTGGTAACTATCGTTAATGAAATGCTTGATTC
The DNA here is from genome assembly GCF_964188305.1 of Podarcis bocagei. Taxonomy (NCBI): domain Eukaryota; kingdom Metazoa; phylum Chordata; class Lepidosauria; order Squamata; family Lacertidae; genus Podarcis; species Podarcis bocagei. The sequence continues at coordinate 127,304,236 of NC_138125.1, forward strand.
CCTTCTTATCCACCTCTCTACAAGGCATGGAGAGAAATAGTTTGAGCACCATTAAAGTCCCAAACTAATTTGTCCTGTCTTATTAGTGTATGCTACCTGTGTCCTGGGAAACTGTAGCGTGGAAGAGATTTCTCATTTGTTTGCGGTAAGACACAGAAAGCCTTTGTACCATGACATGAACTTGCCGTACTTTTCTGTGTCTAAGACAAGGTTTTTTTACTCTTAAATAAAAAAAATTAATCTGGGGTCGTCTTATACATGGATAGTACATGGGGGGGGGGGAGTGCGATTGGTTCCATCCGGAAGAAGAAGAAGAAGAAGAAGAAGAAGAAGAAGAAGAAGAAGAAGAAGAAGAAGAAGAAGAAGAAGAAGAGGTGGAGGAGAAGGAGGAGAAGTTTGGATTTGATATTCCGCTTTATCACTACTCGAAGGAGTCTCAAAGCGGCTAACATTCTCCTTTCCCTTCCTTCCCAACAACAAACACTCTGTGAGGTGAGTGGGGCTGAGAGACTTCAGAGAAGTGTGACTGGCCCAAGGTCACCCAGCAGCTGCATGTGGAGGAGCGGAGACGCGAACTCGGTTCCCCAGATTACAAGACTACCGCTCTTAACCACTACACCACACTGGCTCTCTGGAGCTTTTCTGCGGCGATTGGGTGGGTGATTGGTGGCTGCAGCAAGGGTTGCTGTGGGTTGGCTGCGGCGGCAATTGGGTGAGTGAGTGATTGGTGGCTGCAGCAATGGTTGCTGTGGATTGGCTGCCGCTGCGGCAATTGGGCATGCGCTTTGTCAGTCGGGTCAGTGATTTTTGGCATTCCCCTCCCCCCAAAACTGAACAACTCTGTGTCCTCTCCCCCCATTTTCTGAAATTGGAGTCCCCAAAAGTAGGGGTTGTCTTATACATGGGGGGGGGGGAGAGATGTTATACATGGAAAAATGTAGTAAATGTGGACCAGGTGGAGTGGAGTGGTGAAGGCAGCTAAGTACATGGATCTTATAGAATATTTCAAGGAGTATGTGAGAAAGGGAATATATCTGTGTGCTTTAACCTCACAGCAGGAGCCACTGTTCTTAATAAAAGACCAGCAAAGGGGAAATTGCTGCTCAGGAGAGCCAGATTTTGACTCCTATCGGAGTGCTGCAGCTGCTGATTACAGGCAGATTTTGACTGATTATTTGTAGCCACTCGAGTGAAGATTTTGCAGCGGCAGAGAACTGGTTGATTATTATTTTTTTAATGCAGGGAAGGGGAAGGAGACAAAAAGATGCTCTATTCCATGGCCAAGTGCACCAGGCCTTCTCAGTTTTAAAAGGGCATGTTTCAGCTCCCTAGCACGTACTGTTTTCCATGTTCCAGCGCATTCTTATACAAAATAATCGGAAAAATGGGGGAGGGGAACGATCCAATTAAAACAAAGAAGACGGGTCCAAATTTTACCCAGAATCTAACCTTGCACTCTGTCTGTGCATATTAAGGGAAAATGTGCCTGAAAAAAGCATCTAATGGACAGTAATGCACTGTATTAGGGGGAATTGCTTGGGGGGGGTGTATATATTAGGGGAAAAGGCATTTGTGTGGCAACTGTGAGAACAGGATACTGTATGGGCCATTGGCCCATTATAAGAAATTATAAGAAAATTGCACTAAAATGCTTATTAACGCTCATGATGACTTTTATTTTTTTAAGACGCTAATTGAGGCAGAAATGCGGAAAACTGAACTGAAGGTATGGAAAACTGGAGGCCTTTTTTGGACAAGCTGTCAAAGTATTATAGCAAAATAAAATTGTGAGCAGGATTCGAGATATGAGAGGCGTAAAAAATGGCAGGATGGAGTTGGGGGGGTTAGCAACATGTATAACGCAGCAATCAAGGATAAGAATAAAAGCATCAGGGGGGAGGGGTGGGAAGTAAAAAATATAAGTGAATGATATATTGTGTGTGAAGTAAATCTGTGCAAATATATGAAAAATCTAATAATTTATTTAAAAAAAATTTAAAAAAGGAAACTAGACTGAAGGAATTCTAGGTGCTGAAATCCCAAAGCAGTAGAAAAGACTATTTATGTATGCAACCACAGCTGCATGGATGTTACTGGCCCAGAGATGGAAAGAAGATAAAGTTCCTACCAGAGAAGAATGGCAGATGACATTAATGGGCTATGCTGAAATGGCTAAAATGACCGGAAGGGTCAGAAATCAGGAAGACCAAAATTTTAACAAGGAATGGGAAGAATTTATAACTTGCCTTAAAGACCATTGTAAACAGTTAAAATTGTTAGTAGGATCGGAATATCACTTGTAGTTTAAGGTTGAATTCTGGACATAATGGAAGAGGTAAAGGTTTTGGATTACAGTGGTACTTCGGGTTAAGTACTTAATTCGTTCCAGAGGTCCGTTCTTAACCTGAAACTGTTCTTAAGCTGAAGCACCACTTTAGCTAAGGGGGCCTCCTGCTGCCGCCGCACCGCCGGAGCATGATTTCTGTTCTTATCCTGAAGCAAAGTTCTTAACCTGAAGGACGATTTCTGGGTTAGCGGAGTCTGTAACCTGAAGTGTATGTAACCTGAAGCGAATGTAACCCAAGGTACCACTGTATCTTAAAAGATGCAGAAGGAAAGGATTAATAATATGACCCACAAAGGTGAGGGTGGAAGTCCGGGAGATTCCTTTGAATCTTGTTTTTATGATTTATGTGCAATATATCTCTGTAAAATTTTGATTTTAAAAAACCAAACAAATAAATTTTACAAGAAAAATTATGACCCAAAATTGACAGCCTTGTCCATCCTAGCCCCAGCTACAGTAGCATGGCCAATAATCGGGGTTTATGGGATTTGTAGTCCAACCTTTGGGAAGCCATGGTTTCCCCATCTCTGACATACAATCTCTTCTTGCCTTCCTCCCTCACATGCACACAGACACAAACACAGAGAGTCACATGGGTTGGGGAAAGCTGCCTTGCTGCATGTTTGACATCTACCGCTTCAATCGGCCTGGAATATGAACACGCCAGGAAAACAAGCCCCCTCGGACCGTGGTTGTTTGATCTGATCCTAGACTTATTAAATATTTGCTCGTGAGTGAATTATCCACAGTCGCCTGCTTTGTGCTTGATCTTCCTGCTTGACGGAAACTCGTCAAGCCAAGTCCCAGGGCACACGCTGCTACTCATCTGCCGTCTGTGCCCTTCATTCTTCTTTAATTGAGGCACAGTTTGTGCACTCGGCGGGGCGTTTGTGAGGATAAAAATTGGGCCGGCACCACGCCAAAGCTCACTGCGAGGGAGAGCCAGATGCTTCACTTCATTGGCACATCAAGGATCAACCTCCCGACCAAAAGAGAAGACAGGTGAGGGAGGGAAGAAGGATTATCTATGCCTAAAACATACACACCCTTCACTTCAAGCTTTGGAACTTGTCACAGCTGCCTGGTAGCCATTGTTTGAAGATATGTGTGGACCGATATAGAATTGCAATTCCGAATTTGGCAGAGTGGGAGGATTCCCAGTAAAGCTTTGAAGTTCTTGTATCACTGAAGATATTCCCCCCCCCCCCTCCAGAAAAGTGCCGTGGAGCATAGTTATCCGAATGAAAATCACATTTGTTGTTATGCTGATTAATTATTTTTTTTGGGGGGGGGGTCTTCCCATCACCGCCTTCTAACTTATTTATTCGAGATGTTTGACAAAGCTGAAGTGGCTTTTTGTTTGCTTAGCTATTCACATTCGACTGCGAAATGTATGCTTATTTACAGTATCTCCAGCTCCCCGTTTACAATGTATTTGTTAAATTGGTTAAGAGAGTTTAATTGGCCATTGGGGGATTATTCCTTGCACTATTCCCAAATCTGTTTACTAAAAATACGCACTAAGAACAAGCTACTTCTTAGAACCTTGTTGCATTAGGCCATTATCATCTGCAGAGTTTTCCTTTACCAGATTCCTAACATGCCGTAGTCGGAATTCCTCCTCTAGCTGTGCCTGTTTTTTTCAGAGCAGCCTGCAGAGGATTTTATCACCTTAAATACAGCAGATCCACCTGTAAAATCTGGTGTGGATCAAAGAAGTTCCAGAAAGAAAGTTATAGCATTTACGTTGCTATCAGAAGCGTTGCCTCTCTTCCCCTCGTGGTTTGCGTGGCAAGTTCCCGCCTCCCCCCTTGGAAATAAAGACACGAGACACAAGAATTCGAGTTAATGGGTTAAATTAGGCCACAACTTTATTGATTACAGGAATTGAGCGGTATTAGCTTAGGCATTGGTCCTGCACTAACCGGATTCAACCGGTAAAGGTTAACCACCAATAGGGGGAGTCCTGCCGAGGCACGTTGGCTAGGAGCTCCCCCCAGAGTTACCGCTTGGGGGCGTGCCGAGGGCCCACACCTCCCTAGGCTCAGGACGAGCCCCCCCCCCCGAATCCTTTACCAGACTACCCTTAGCTTTGGGGAAGGTGATGGCGCTTCCTTCCCCCCATCATCTGCATAACAATAGATCGATACCCCCACCAATGCCTAACCGCCAATACCACAGAGTTGTGACGGATTGCTACGAGGTAGGCGAAAACCAAGTGGCTGGAGCCAATCTGCCAAATGGGAAAACTCCTACCAGGTCCCTTGATGGTGACCGACTGGAGTCCATAGCATCGTCAGAGACCTAGCCTAATGGGTGGGCGGGACGGGAAAACCTGGCTGGAGCTGCACGGCAAAGAGGAAGAGCCTCTGCCACGCCAGACCTAAATGCAGCTAGACCACACACCCCGGCCCAGCCGATTGGCTGGGCAGGGGATGACACGTCCGAGGATTCCCTAGGTCATTGTGGGGCTGAGGGCAACCCCGCGTGGGCGGGGTGGGCGTTAAGCCCGCAATCCCACCTCCTCCCTAGACCGGAAGTGGCTTTCACAAAACAAATTGACTGCTATTGTAGAGTTGCGTGTCGAGGTCCCCAAGACACCCCCCAATAAAACACAGTTGACACATGATTTTAGTTTCAAGGTTTTTGGCTTAATTTTGGCCACAAGGTTATTAAAATTACAAGCGATGTGAGTGGTTGCTTAAGCATTGGTTGTGACTATCTGACCCCGCACAGGGACAGACTGACATTCGCACGCCTGTGAAGTCAGAAAGGGAAAATATTTGGGGGGGGAAATGGAATTGGGTACCATGCCTCGCCTCTCCCCAAATGCAGCCAGGGGCTCTTGCGTGACCCTAGCCTCTTGACAGGGGTTCGGACAAAAGCATGGCGAGCCCCTAGGTTCCTTTAATGGAAAACGCTTGCAGCAGCATTTTGGAGGGGCAGGCACAGCCAATCCATACCCCTCCACCAACCAATTCCTAAACCAATGCCTAACCGCAACCTTACAAGTTGTGACAATTTGCTACGCAGTAGGCAAAAACCAAATGGCACCAGCCAATCAGCCAAATGGACAAAATTTCTATCAGGCCCCTGCCCCAAAAGCAGACGACCCCATGACAGGCATAGCAAGGTCAAGCGAACAACCTGAAAATAGAGAGGGAGGGAGGGAGGGTGACCCGATGCGCGCAGCGAAAAGAGGAAGCTCAACGCTGTGCGCAGGGTATTAAAGGCTATCGCTGTCAATCACGAAATGACAACATTTAAATCTCCCCAGCAACAGTAAGCTCAATGATAATGGTGGCCAAACACTTTTCCCACCCAGCAACAGTGGGTGTCTTGTTAGCCCCCACCGCAACACGTGCTCTCCATGAAGGAGAACACGCTTAACCATATTTGACACTACCCAATGTACACTGATGAGCGGGATGTGAAGATCCATTTCACAGTCCATCGTTTTCAAGCAGAGGCGCCAGCTTGTCGGGGGGGGGGCCCTGACGTCGCAAATGTGGCAACAGGATGTCAGGATGAGTTGGGCGTGAAGCCAACCTCACTGACAGCATGGCTTCAATGGCCAGCAGCTCTTCCTCCTCCTGCTGCTGCTGCCACCACCACTGGTGAGGGTCTGCTTTGACCCTCCTTCCCTTCCACAACAGGAATCATAAAATCACAGAATTGTAGAGTGCAGGTATATGCAAGTTGCCCCATCCAGGGATCGAACCTGCAACCTTGGAGTTATCCATGTTAGTTTCTGTTTTGCCACTGTGAAGCTGCTTAGAGTCACAAGGTTCTGTTTACATTCCAGAGACAGTCCAGGCTATTGAAAGTCTCATGGGAGACAGGAGATGGATGTGACGTACTGGTTTCCTGTTCCTTTGTTGTTCAGTTGCTCTCTGCTTTCACAGAGAGAAGATGTATTTTTCTTTGCTGTCTGCGTAGTAAGAAATAAAGCATAGCGATGTAGCCATAAATCTCATCACGTCCCAGTGCTGGAAACTCTGCTGAACGGGAATGTGCCTGAGGCCTCATCAAAGGCTCAGGTCATTAATTATCGTCGGAGGCGATTCCGAAGGACTCAGCCGGAGGAAGATGAGCTTTATCAGCTTGGCCGAGCACAGCTTCCGACAATCCGCACCTTGCTGTAACCAACTGAGCTAGGCAATTGCCAGCCACTGAAGCCATGCTGTGCTTGGCTCCACACTCGGCCTACTCCGCCCGCCAATTTTTTGGGTCATTGGGGTGGCCAGCCCCCTCCCTAAAATATTGAGGGGGAGGCAAAAGGGCTTGGCCCCCATGAGTTAGCACCCCTGTTTTCAAGTCTTTAACTGTCAGAATGCTGTCAGCAACTCCCGGCTGCTTGCCCAGGAAAGTATAAAGACAAGGAAAACTTTCTTTCAGTCCTTTTTTATTTCAAACTTTACAGAGAGAGGCTATAGAACCCAACCTCTTGGATAATGGCCTTGTCACAAGTGAATCTGCCCCCCCCCCGTGGTATCTTCCACTTCCTCATTCATCAGCAGCATCACCTCTTCACGGGTGCTGCTAAGAGCCCTTTGTCTTCAAGCTCTTTGCTCTCCTACTTTTAAGGCCCGCCAGGTTCTGGGAGGTGGTGGGTCTGGAATGCTTTGTAATGACAACGCATCAGTCAGCTACCATTCTGGTCCTGCCTCCTCCTCTCCCATTATTTCCCAGCTTTCCCCCTCATCTGCCTCTGAGCTGTGATCTCCCTCAGCCCCCTCTTGTAAATCTATACCATCTTCCTCTTCCTCCTCCATGGAAGGGTCAGGCTGGGGAGGGGGTCTCCACCATTCCTCCTCCTCTGCCCAGTCACTGACATTGACTAACAATGGATATGCTATACCATACAATATATAGCAGACCTTCCAAGTGTCCCTATTTTCCAGGGACAGTCCTGGAATTACAGAAGCCATCCCGGTTTCTGATCTGATCCCGGGATGCCCCACTTTTCCTTAGGACGTCCCTATTTTCAGTGGAGAAATGTTGGAGGGTATGGAGCTATCTGACCCTCAAGCCAAGGAGATAAGTAACTATACAACTCTTAAAAGACATTGGAAGGCAGCCCTGCATAGGGCTTTTAATGTTTCATTATGTTTTTATAAATGTTGGCGGCTGCCAAGAGTGACTGGGACAACCCAGTCAGATGACCAGGGTATAAATTATTATTATTATTATTATTATTATTATTATTATTATTATTATTATTATTATTATTGAATAGGACACCCCTATTTTCATTGGAGAGATGTTGGAGGGTTTGTATATGGAAACTTACCAAACTGAGCTGAGTAGCGTAGCCACGTAATGCATTGCCATAATAGAGGACAAAAGTACCGTATTTTTTCATGTATAACACGCCCCCATGTATAAGACACCCCCTATTTGGGGGGACTCAAACTTCAGAAAATGGGGGGGGGGGAGATTGCCCAGAGTTGTTGAGCTTTTTGGGGGGGGTTGACCAGAGTTGTTGAGCTAACCCGTCTGATCAGCACTGCTCCCTCACAGCCCAGAAGCCACAAATCGCCCACCCTATTGCTGCAGTGAGAGCAAATAGACACCAGCCCTTGTCGATGCCACCAATAATATCATGGACAATCTCAGGCTTGTGGAACCAACCAATCCAACGTCACAAATATGCACTGACCGGGTGCTAGCTGTTCATGGGCATCTTCAAGAACCTTCCTGCTTTCCTTCCTTATGGTTCTTTACCTTGAAATGGGACTTGGACCAAACAACCCCCCAAATAGAGAACTCCTTCAACTAGAGGACTTCCTCATCAAATAGGACACACAACCATCTTATGAAGGTGTCGCCCAGAGATTACCTTTCCCTGGCAGTAGTCATGCACTACAATTGTTTCAAGTCACAATGTTCCTGTCCCTTGACTTTTTATACTTTAAATTTCTTCTATCAATGCAGGACGCTATTCATGCTTTTTAGACAGGTGCCTCACTGGTTTCATGCAAAGAAGTCCACATACGATTGTAGCCCTAACTTGTTATGGAAGGGTATTTCATGGTTAATTTATTACTATGTCAGCAGACATTAAATAAGTGTACTGTTCACATCTAGTTCCTATATCTATAGGGCTGCCTGCTATGTTATGGCATTTGAGCTTGTCTGCTATACTTTTTAATATATGATAGGCTAATTGTTTTTTTTTTAAAAAAAGAAAAATGTTTTGATTATGAAGGACCCCGAAACAAAAAATAAAATTATTCTAATGGGCCTTTTGGATGTTTTATGGCTGTTCTTGAAATGTGGGAGAACAAGGGGCAAGGGCTGATTGATAGGATTATATATGGAGCCATACAATATGTACGGGATCAAATCACCCGAGAACTTTCATTCCTGCCAGCAGGAGAGTTAAGCTTTCTGCTTCCACCAAATCTCTCATACATTTAAGTTCCCCAGAAACATCAATTAATACACTATTTGATTGTTCTTAGCAGATTGCAGACTTGTAACAATTTATCCTTAACAGCGCCGGGGAAAGCAGGAGAGCTGATTTAATTAGGCAAGTTGGTGATAAATCATAGAGTGGATTTTTATTTCAATATGCTCTTTGCAGAGCCGGCATTCAGGATAGCTTGGAGCAAATAAAACTCCTCAAAACCCTCAAACCAGGCAAAGCAGAAGCATCCAAAGGGATGGAGGAAACCCAAAACAAGACGTTCCTAAAACATCATAATCCTCCTAATTTTTCCCACCAGTAAATACTGGATGGGCAGGAGACACGTCAACAACAGTTGTGCTTCCCCATTGTGAATATGCAGGGAGAGATAAAGCCGTATCTTATTAATATCAGCCGCCTATGCGAGACATGACTTCTGCCAGAAGTAGAAATCCTGTGTCTACAGAGCAACAACAGCAACCATCTTGGTGACTGAGGAATCCATCGATAAATATACCCTCAAAATACAGGATTGGTAAATTCAGAACTCTGTGCCCCTAGGACTCAAATCCATAACCACCCAACCGTGAGAAACCTTTTCAATAGGAATCACTACAGAATAAACATACAGGGCTTCAGTTTTAGAATCCACATCAAACTCAAGTTTGGAAAGCGTGTTCTCTTTCATAGAGAGCCCGTGTTGCGGTGGGGTCTAACAGCCCCCCCCCCTGTTGTTGGGTGGGTTAGTACGGATGACCATCCACAGTGATTGGGCGGTTGGGTTACTGGGAAAATTTTGGTGTTGCCATTTAGGGGGACGGACCAAAGGTTATAAAATCAAGTCACGCAGCTCTGATTGGGCTCTTTTGCTGCGTGCATCGGATCACCCGCCCACCCTCCCTAATCTAGGGCTATTGCGTTGACCTTGCGAAGCCTGTCATGGGGTCGTCTGCTTTGGGGGCAGGGGCCTGGTAGGAATTTTGTCCCTTTGGCTGATTGGCTGGTGCCATTTGGTTTTTGCCTACTGCGTAGCAAATCGTCACAACTTGTAAGGTTGCGGTTAGGCATTGGTTAAAAAATTGGTTGGTGGAGGGATAAGGATTGGTGGTGCCTGCCCCTCCAATGCTGCTGCGGAAAGGGAATTCTGTTAAAGGGATCCAGGGGCTTGCCATTCTTTTGTCGGTACCCCTGAATGGGCCTTAGGGCCACGCAAGCCCCCGGGAGCATACAAGGGGGGATGAGGGTCTGGTGCCTGGCTCCATGCTCTCCCCAATATTGTTTTCCCTTACTGGCTTTCCCTGGAATCCGGAAGTCAGTTCTGTCCCTGGGCGTGGGGACAGATAATCATAACCAATGCCTAAGCAACCACTCACATTTATGTATTTTAATAAAGTTGCCAAAATTATGCCAAAAACCTTAAACAAAAATTATAATAATAATAATAATAATAATAAATTTTATTTATATCCCGCCCTCCCCAGCTGAGCCGGGCTCAGGGCGGCTAACAACAACCAAATAACAGTCAAATAATAACACATTCTAAAAATATTTCATTATAAAAATTAGTTAAAATCAAATTGATGGCAACCGATTAAACAAAATTCTGTGCAGGTTGCCAGAGGAGGGAGTCAGGCTGCGCCCTGACCAAAAGCTTGGCGGAACAACTCTGTCTTGCAGGCCCTGCGGAAAGATGTCAGATCCCGCAGGGCCCTAGTCTCTTGTGACAGAGCATTCCACCAGGTTGGAGCTGCAGCCGAGAAGGCCCTGGCTCTAGTTGAGGCCAGCCTAACCTCTCTGAGGCCTGGGACCTTGAGGGTGTTATTATTTGTAGACCGTAGGTTTCTCTGTGGGGCATACCAGGAGAGGCGGTCCCGTAGGTACGAGGGTCCTAGGCCGTATAGGGCTTTAAAGGTTAAAACCAGCACCTTAAACCTGATCCTGTACTCCACCGGGAGCCAGTGCAGCTGGTATAGCACCGGATGAATGTGATCCCGCGGCGAAGACCCTGTAAGGAGTCTCGCTGCGGCATTCTGCACCCGCTGGAGTTTCTGGGTCAGTCTCAAGGGCAGCCCCACGTAGAGCGAGTTACAATAATCCAGTCTGGAGGTGACCGTCGCATGGATCACAGTGGCTAGGTCAGGGCGAGAGAGATAGGGGGCCAACTGCTTAGCTTGGCGGAGATGGAAAAATGCCGCCTTTGTTATAGCTGTAATCTGCGCCTCCATAGAAAGGGAGGTATCGAAGATTACACCCAAACTCTTAACGGACGGTGCTGGCACCAATTGCACCCCCGTAAGAGATGGGAGTTGCCCCCTCGATCCCATATCGTCCCGCCCCAGCCAGAGGACCTCTGTCTTCGAAGGATTTAACTTCAACCGGCTCCCACGTAACCATCCAGCCACAGCTTCCAGACATTTGGTCAGTGTGTCTGGGGCCGAGTTAGGATGGCCATCCATCAACAGATAGAGTTGGGTGTCATCAGCATACTGATGGCAGCCCAGCCCAAAACTCCGGACAAGCTGGGCGAGGGGGCGCATAAAGATGTTAAAAAGCATCGGGGAGAGAATCGCACCCTGAGGCACTCCACACACCAAGGAGTGACGCGATGACAATTCCCCCCCAAGCGCCACCCTCTGTCCCCGATCAGAGAGAAACGAGCGCAGCCATTGAAGGACTGTGCCCTGGATCCCCACGTCGGCAAGGCGGTGGTCCAGGAGTTCGTGATCGACCATGTCAAAGGCTGCTGACAGATCTAGAAGAATCAGCAGCCCCGACCCGCCTCGATCCAGCTGCCTGCGGAGATCATCTGTTAGGGCGACCAGAGCCGTCTCGGTCCCATGACCAGCACGGAAGCCGGACTGGAATGGATCCAAAGCAGATGTTTCATCCAGAAACCTACCAAGCTGTTCAGCAACCGCTCTCTCAATCACCTTACCCAGGAATGGAAGATTCGAGACCGGGCGGTAATTGGATAGATCTAAGGGATCTAACGATGTTTTCTTTAAGAGCGGACGCACCACCGCCTCCTTCAGTTCCCCTGGGAATATCCCCTGGGAATTTATGTGTGAATTATGAATTATTTAGGGGTGGCTTGGGGGACCTCGACACACAAAAGGATTTTCTAGTGTGCCATTATACAACCAAGTACCCTCTACGTAGTAATTCCTCACAACAGGGACTGAATGGACAGGTGCTGAAGCTTTCGTCCTGCAGCTATGCTACTGTCCTGAGATAGAGCAAGGTCATCCATGTTAGTCCTACTCAGAGTAGGCCCTTTGAAATCAATGGACATGACTGTCAGGTCCATTAATTCCAGCGGGTCTACTCTGAGTACCCTGGATGCAACCCTTTGGGAGGAATTCAACTCCACGCTGTTACATTTCGGTGTGCCTGATGGAACAATCTCCCACCTCCTCCCTCTCTGTGTTGTTCTAGCGTTCTCCGGAACCCCCACCCAGCCAATTTTGGCGGGGTTGCATGGTCGAGGAGAAGGAAGAAAGTTCTGTTGCACTAGTAGATGTCCTTGCACAGACTTGTTATTTGGTCTGAGCCTTGTGGTTTCAAAAAGTGCTACCATGGAAGTCTTAGCAGCTTGTGTTAGTTCCTACAAGACACTTCTTCATGTAATCCCTGCATACAGAGGCAGATGGTAGGGATTAAACGGAGACTGTTCATCTCTGTGAACAACCCTGTATTATTTGTCTTTACTGGCCAATCATATCCCAGCTGTCCTGAAGGGTTTAATCTATTGGCTCCCAATGAGACTAAACCGGATTACATCCTAGTACTGTGGCTTAACAGAGTACTAAGGCAAATCATGCCCGAACATTCATAGTCATATATTTAAATAAAATGCCAAAAACAAGCCCCCGTGTTGCAATGAGAACCAATCACAGAAATATAGACACAACATGTAGGCTATTAACTGTTAAAGCATATCTAATAGAATGATGATATCATTCAAAAAGTAGAAATAAAGCTATTAGAGTTCATATGTACAATGTAACAGACTAGTGTCTTTATGTGAAGTACAGGCCAGGAATTTTATATAATTTTTCTGTAGTCTTTCCCAATCAGTCATCCCAATTTGAATATTGTGTCCCACATCTTTTGCCCACTTTATCACAACACATTTGACCTCTTCATCGTTGGTTTCCCATTCCAACAATATGTTATACATTTTTGATAACAATTTAATATCACTTTCTATTATTTCTCTCTGAAAATTTGAAGTTTCATCTGCAAATCCTTTCTTTTTATCATTCTTAAATACTTCAGCCTTCCTGATATTTGGAACACCAACACCCATTATCCCCAACCATTGGCCATGTTGGCTGAGGATTATGAGTGTTGATTTCAACATGGAGAGGGGATACAGGTTCCCCGTCCCTGAACTAGAGCTTCTATTGCCTTCAGCCATCAACGAGTCCTTTTGTGATGCATCTGCCTTCCTTCAGGCATCAATGTTCAATCTCCTTTCCTCCACAATTCCTTCTTCATAAGAATTAAAAGATAAAGGTACCCCTGTGTGCTGGTCCCGTGGGTTTCCGTGAGGCAAGGTCCGAGTCCAGTTCGAGGTCGAGGGAGCAGTATTGAGGCCGCCCGTCAAAGCTGAAGCTGGGTCCAAGGCAGGGAGTCGGGTGGGTTCAGGAGACCCGGCAGGGCAGGGTGCAGGCAGGAGCTGGCTAGCAACAACCTTGCTCCCGCAACTTGGGATAGGGGCTGGCCGGCTTTTATCTGCCCCGAGGCATAGGGCGGCTCCGGTCCACAGGTGACTCGCCTCTCCTGGCCTTGAGGCGAGCACTCCTCCTGCAGGAACTTAGTTCCCTCCGCCTCTCTGCCCTGAGCCTCTGCAGCTCAGGAGAGGCTGGAGGGTTACTGGACCCAGAGGCAGCCTCACCTTCCCCTGACAGGGCTGGGAGAGGAGCACCTGCAGGCAATGGGTCCTCCATCACCTCCGGAGCCAGAACAGATTCAGCTGGTGCCTGCTTCTGAGGATCCAGCACAGGTGGGGGCCCTTCAGATTCAAGCCCCTGCCCCAGCTCAGCCAGCCCTGGAGGCGGCAAATCCTGTGTAGGCTCGAATTCCTCAGGCTCAGCCTCCGAGTCCGAATCCCAGGCCATCACACCCTGACTGTTAGGTACAGTTGTGGATGACTCGGGGGTTGCGACGCTCATCTCACTCTATAGGCCGAGGGAGCCGGCGTTTGTCCACAGACAGCTTCCAGGTCATGTCGCCAGCATGACTAAGTGCTTCTGATGAGCCAGAGCAGCGCACGGAAACACCGTTTACCTCCATGCCGGAGGGGTACCTATTTATCTACTTGCACTTTGACGTGCTTTCGAACTGCTAGGTGGTCAGGAGCTGGGACTGAGCAATGGGAGCTCACCCCATTGCAGGGTTTTGAACCGCCAAGCTTCTGATCAACAAGCCCTAGGCTCTGTGGTTTAGACCACAGCACCACCCACGTCCCATTTCATAAGAAGTACTTACCCACAAAATATCCAACTATCTGTAATGGATGCATAGTTTATATAAACACAGCTTCAAATACCAGGGCATAATGAGCCCTCTGAGGTAAACGAATGATTAAAAATATAAAACATCAAACTCTTGGCTTAACAACACCTCTGAGAGGAACAGCATGAATTGAAAAATAAAACTAGGCTAAATACTCTGCCTAACAACTCCCCAGTGGGCAGGATGGTCTAGGAAAGTGTAGTAATGAGATCAAATATGAATTACAATATGTAAAGTGAAAACTCAATATGCAAGTATGACTAATACAAAATTACATTAGCAAGATGACATCCTCTGTTAGCAAACTATCCTACAATATTTTGAAAAAGTATGAGAATACTCCTATGTCCTGGTGTTTTCTTTCAGACTCTTCTGCATTAAAAGAAGAAGGCTGCAAGCTTTAGAATGCACGCCAATGTATGTCTACTCAGAAATCAGTCCCATTGAGTTCAATGGGACTAATTCCCATTAGCTTCCAAGTTTCACAGGTTTGTGGAGCTTGATCCGAATTGAGATAGCCTTAACCCTGATCTTAAACAGGCAAGATTGTTTTCTTTTTATCACTGAATTTGTAATTTTACTCTGTTGACAATTCTATACAGTGGTACCTCAGGTTACAGACGTTTCAGGTTACAGACTCCACTAACCCAGAAATGCCGTATTTTTTGCTCTATAAGACTCACTTTTCCCCTCCTAAAAAGTAAGGGGAAATGTGTGTGCGTCTTATGGAGCAAATGCAGGCTGCGCAGCTATCCCAGAAGCCAGAACAGCAAGAGGGATTGCTGCTTTCACTGCGCAGCGATCCCTCTTGCTGTTCTGGCTTCTGAGATTCAGAATATTTTTTTTCTTATTTTCCTCCTCCAAAAACTAGGTGCATCTTGTGGTCTGGTGCGTCTTATAGAGTGAAAAATATGGTAGTTCCTCAGGTTAAGAACTTTGCTTCAGGATGAGAACAGAAATTGCGCAGCGGCAGCAGGAGGCCCCATTAGCTAAAGTGGTACCTCAGGTTAAGAACAGTTTCAGGTTAAGAATGGACCTCCAGAACGAATTAAGTTCTTAACCTGAGGTACCACTGTACTAGTCTTGCCTCACTCCCTCATACCTGTATTTAGAGCCAATTCATATTGCACTTCCTGCTTTCTTCAGCTCTATTCTTTAACAAACCCAGGGGAACAAAACTGTCAAAGATATATTTTTAAAAAACAACAACACAGGTGTCTTCACATGAGAAAGACATGTCACAGTCTTTCTCTGTAAATAGAGAATCACAGTGCTTGGAATTCTATTAAATGCAAGGTGCAAATCATCAAAGCAAGTCTTTTTCTGAATGCTTTCAAATATACAAATGAAACTTTAAAAAGATAGATTCATAATTCATCATTTCGTTGTCCTTCAATCTTCCTCTTACATATTAAGGGCGCTTGTTACTATTTGTGTATCCTTTTTCCACTGGGTAGAATCCAAGGTTGTGCACACACCACACATTGAAAGCACATACCATCCCCCAGAGAATCCTGGGATCTGTAGTTTATCCCTTTGTTGTTGTTGTTGTTGTTTAGTCGTTTAGTCGTGTCCGACTCTTCGTGACCCCATGGACCAGAGCACGCCAGGCACTCCTGTCCTCCACTGCCTCCCGCAGTTTGATCAAACTCATGCTGGTAGCTTCAAGAACACCATCCAACCATCTCATTCTCTGTCGTCCCCTTCTCCTTGTGCCCTCCATCTTTCCCAACATCAGGGTCTTTTCCAGGGAGTCTTCTCTTCTCATGAGGTGGCCAAAGTATTGGAGCCTCAGCTTCACGATCTGTCCTTCCAGTGAGCGCTCAGGGCTGATTTCCTTCAGAATGGAGAGGTTTGATCTCCTTGCAGTCCATGGGACTCTCAAGAGTCTCCTCCAGCACCATAATTCAAAAGCATCAATTCTTCGGCGATCAGCCTTCTTTATGGTCCAGCTCTCACTTCCATACATCACTACTGGGAAAACCATGGCTTTTACTATACGGACCTTTGTTTATCCCTTACAGAGCTACAATTCCCAACAGCCTTAACAAACTCAGTTCCCAGAATTCTTTGGGAGAAGCTATGTTCTTTGAGTGTATTGTTTGTATGCAGCCTAACAAACACAGGATCCCAGGTTTGGTCCCTTCACATCTCCAGGTAGAGTTGGGACAACCTGCCATCCGAAGCCTTGGCCACTGTCAGTCATTGTTGGCAATACTGGGCTAAATGAACTAATGGTCTAACTCACTTTAAGGCGGTTGCCTCTGTTTCCTACTCATGCCAACAGTGTTGTTGGTACTTTCAAGTTATAATAACAGGCAATAATGACAGTGATAAGTGGGACTATTGTCCTTTGTTCTTTCTCTCTTTGCTCTCTGATGAGAAAGAGGAAGGAGCTAAGTCAGAATGCTCTGAGTGTGTTGTTGTTTAGTCGTTTACTCGTGTCCGACTCTTCGTGACCCCATGGACCAGAGCACGCCAGGCACTTCTGTCTTCCACTGCCTCCTACAGTTTGGTCAAACTCATGCTGGTAGCATCCCCCTTCATGGATCACTGCCTTGCCGAATAACTCAGAGAAGCTATGAACTATGCCGAGCAGGGCACCCAAGATGAACAGGTCATATTGGAGAGTTTTGACAAAACGTGATCCACCTGGAGGAGGAACCGGCAAGCCACTCCAGTATCCCTGCCAAGAAAACTCCATGGACAAAGACAACAGGCTCTGAGTGTATTATATGTAAATAAAGTAGATTAGCCAGAATGCTGTGCTACTGAGATCTGTTACGCAAACTGTGAATACTCTACGGATTCCTAAGTGTGCTGATGCTTCTTGGCATCAGTCGCTGTGGTGTTCGGGCTGAGGAAAGCTTTTGAAGCTCCTGAACCAGGAGGGAGAGAACATGCCGGTCAGGTTCCTACACAAAAATAGGACGATTCTAACATCGGCCTGATTCTGACCGGCTATTCTCATGTTCCTAAGCATTCTAATTCATGGAACACAGTAATACCAAAACATCCTGTCTCTGTCACTCTGTGGAATGAAAACATACACCGTCATGCGATAGACAACAATCTCATGACTGCAAACACGGAGCAAGAATCTTAACAATTGGTGCTACTTTCAAGTTATAATAACAGGCAATGACAGTGATAATTAGAATGATTAGGAACATGAGAATAGCTGACCGGAATCAGGCCAATGGCCCATCTAATCCAGCATCCGATTCTCACAATGACCAACCAGATGCCTGTAGGAAACCCCCAAGCAGGGCCTGAACCCAGGCATAGAGCCCTCCCCTTCCTGTGGTTCCCAGCAACTGGGCCTGTCTCAGCATGAAATCGCACAAGAGCAAGGCATCTCAAATGATCGTCGTGCTCTCGCGGGGTGGGAGATGAGATGTCCCATTTTTTCCAGGGCAGTTGATGGGCATGGTAATTATTATTATTATTATTATTATTATTATTATTATTATTATTATTATTATTATTAATTTATTTATACCCCGCCCATCTGGCTGGGCTTCCCCAACCACTCTGGGCAGCTTCCAAAAAAATATTAAAATACTGTAATACATCAAGCATTAAAAGCTTCCCTAAAGAGGGCTGCCTTCAAATGTCTTCTAAAAGTCTGGTAGTTGTTGTTCTCTTTGGCATCTGGTGGGAGGGCATTCCACAGGGAGGGCGCCACTACCGAGAAGGCCCTCTGCCTGGTTCCCTGTAACTTGGCTTCTCGCAGTGAGGGAACCACCAGAAGGCCCTCAGTTCTGGACCTCAGTGTCCGGGTAGAACGATGGGGGTGGAGACACTCCTTCAGATATACTCTCTGGTACTCTCTCTCTCTCTCCCTATATATATATATAATTAGATTTTCTGCTTTACCATTTAGAATATTCATTTAAACAACCTTAAAATATCAGTGACTTCCCTTCTTCTCTTTCCATGGTTCATTTTGTATAACATAAATCCCCGCATATTTTACATAAACTAAACCATTCAGTATTCCATTATTGCATCCATCAAAACTTATTTACACTGTAGAATTTATCTTGATGCTGCCAACGTTTTCAGGTGTACACAATTCGCACCCCCACCCCTATATATTCAATTTCCCAATCTTCTTTAAATGTATGTTCTTCTTGTTCTCTTATTCTATATGTTAGATCCGCAAGCTGCGCATGTTTCATCAGTTTAAGTTGCCATTCTTCTTTAGTTGGGACTTCACTCGTTTTCCATTTTTGGGCTAACAAAACACGGGCCGCAGTAGTGGCATACATAAATAACCTTTTTTGACACCTGGGAATTTCCATCTGAATTGTCCCCAACAAAAAGAACTCTGGTTTGTTGTTGTTGTTGTTGTTTTGTAAAAGTGCTTTTAAATGTTGTTGTTTTTTCAATTCATTATGAATCATTTCCCAGTAGTCTTTTACCCTTCTACAGGTCCACCACATATGAAAGAATGTACCCTCAACCTTATTGCATCTCCAACACTTTTCTGATTCAGTCTTATACATCTTAGCATGCCTATCTGGAGTTAAATACCATCTGTAAGATACTTTCTTTTCTCTGCCCCGTCTCTTCCAACATTCAGCTTCATTGGGTATCCACAAAGTTCCCTGGTGACACAAATGTTAGCTCTTGGTTTGCGTTTTCTCTCTCTCTGACTCAACAAAACAGGAGAGTGTTTGTTTCCCACCCACCCCCCAGTTGTTCTCTTTCCCCACTGCCTCTGGTGGGTTGAAAAATGAATCCTTTGACAAGCAAGCAACTCCCTGTGAAGGAAAACAATCTCCAATGTTGAACAGAAGTCAGCAGCACTTAGCCCATAATCATAGAAAGGAGAAGAAGGGGAAACAGGAAATAGAAGTGTTTTGGCAAGGAGTTGCAGTGTGTGTGTGTGTGTGTGTGTGTGTGTGTGTGTGTGTGTGTGTATGTGTGGCAAATGGGCTCCCTGCCAACTTAACCTGGGGGGAAGTGGGCACTCAGAGGCAGCCATATTGTTATCAGCTTCACTCCCTGAAAACAGCAGCAGGGAAGTCGTGTTTCCTAGTGAGATGTCAAAACTACACAAAGGGCTCTAATTATTGCTTGCTGGTGTTTACCTGCTTTCTAAATAAAAGTCTCACCAAAGGAGGAAAACAAAAACCAGTCGAGTTTTGAAGGCTGTTTATGAAGCTGAAATCCATCTTCTCTGTGGGCTCATATAAGAAGTGTTTAATGCACCAGACAGCGGTCAAAGCTTTGATTAATCTTCAAAAGTTGGATATATTTCAAACATGGTGTGGGCAGATCCAAAGAAACAGGGAGCTTCCTTTATGAAACCCTGGAGCAGATTATTTAAACCTGGTACATGTGATTTGGCTCCAGTCTGCTGAAAGCAACAAATGGATTAAACTTCTGGTTCCCAGGTGTGCTTAAAAAGGTAATGGGACCCCTGACCATTAGGTCCAGTCGTGACCGACTCTGAGGTTGCGGCACTCATCTCGCTTTATTGGCTGAGGGAGCTGGCGTACAGCTTCCGGGTCATGTGGCCAGCATGACTAAGCCACTTCTGGCGAACAAGAGCAGGGCACGGAAATGCCGTTTACCTTCCCGCCGGAGTGGTACCTATTTATCTACTTGCAATTTGAAGTGCTTTCGAACTGCTAGGTTGGCAGGAGTCTGCTTACTTGAGGATCAAGGTGTGCTTACTTGAGGATAAATGTCACAGAATTCAGTGAGACTTATTTTCATACCAACATATTCAGGAGTGACTAAGGTCACATCTACAACATACGTTTAAAGCACTCTCTATGCCACTTTAACAGTTGTGGACCTTGTCTCCCCCAGCCAAACAAAGAAAATACGGTATTTTTTGCTCTATAAGACTCACTTTTTCCCTCCTAAAAAAGTAAGGGGAAATGTGTGTGCGTCTTATGGAGTGAATGCAGGCTGCGCAGCTATCCCAGAAGCCAGAACAGCAAGAGGGATTGCTGCTTTCACTGTGCAGCAATTCCTCTTGTTGTTCTGGCTTCTGAGATTCTGAATATTTTTTTTCTTGTTTTCCTCCTCCAAAAACTAGGTGCGTCTTGTGGTCCGGTGCGTCTTATAGAGTGAAAATACGGTAAATTCCTGGCAACCATAGAATGTAAGGGTGCTGGGAACTGTAGTTCTGTAATGGATTTCCTAACAACTCTCAGCTTTTATTGAGTAGAACTTACTTCCAAGTTGAGGCTGCTTAGCATATATTATACAAACCCACGGAAGAACCCTTCCACCAATGCATTTGCAATATGAGGGTTGGTGGCAGTGGCGAAATAAAATACTATACATCGGAATCTGTTGCCACATTCAGGACATTAAAACCTGAGGCCCTGAACTTTCTGACATTCAAGGGGCTTGAATAAATTCTGACAATTTCAAGTTTTTGCATCTCCGAAATAACACTGCCTTCATTATTTTCTCCTTCACTGCTTCTGAGCAGGGAAAATTTAGGTCAATGTTGAGGCTGAGTTACTGCTGATAACTGTCAACAAATAAATCTCTGCCCCATATTTCATTCTTTATGAAAAATAAATGAGCATGGGGCATGGAAATTGACAATCTCTCTGAGACAAAAATCTGTTAGCAAGCCTATTTGCATTTTGAAATTACTTTTGAAGGAACAGTAATGGGCTTTCCACACCAAGGATGAGACATGGAGGACAGAATCAGAAGCTTTGGCCATATTAGCTGCTCCTGGGCCTCTAATATTGATATGAGTGAGTTTAAGAAGAGGCAGGTGACACAAGGTTCACACATGCCTCTACACCACCGGATTACTCCACATCTGAACATTACTCACTATGAACATGTGATTCTATCCCCAAATCCCTGTAGGGGCAGAGAAGTATTAGAGTTCTATCTGTGCTGTTGGACTTGGGGTGGTGCATTGCCACAAGTTGTTGTTGTTGTTTAGTCATTTAGTCGTGTCTGACTCTTCATGACCCCATGGACCAGAGCATGCCAGGTACTCCTGTCTTCCACTGCCTCCCACAGTTTGGTCAAACTCAAGTTAGTAGCTTCAAGAAAACTGTCCAACCATCTCGTCCTCTGTCATCCCCTTCTCCTTGTGTCCTCCATCTTTCCCAACATCAGCGTCTTTTCCAGGGAGTCTTTTCTTCTCATGAGGTGGCCAAAGTATTGGAGTCTCAGCTTCAGGATCTGTCCTTCCAGTGAGCACTCAGGGATGATTACCTTCAGAATGGATAGGTTTGATCTTCTTGCAGTCCATGGGACTCTCAAGAGTCTCCTCCAGTACCATAATTCAAAAGCATCAATTCTCTGGTGATCAGCCTTCTTTATGGTTTAGCTCTCACTTCTATACATCACTGGGAAAACCATACCTTTAACTATACCTTTGTCGGCAAGGTGATGTCTCTGCTTTTTAAGATGCTGTCTAGGTCTGTCATTGCTTTTCTCCCAAGAAGCAGGCATCTTTTAATTTCATGACTGCTGTCACCATCTGCAGTGATCATGAAGCCCAAGAAAGTAAAATCTCTCACTGCCTTGTCGTGGTGAAGGGGCTTGAATAACTCAGAAAAGCTATGAGCTATGCCGTGCAGGTCCACCCAAGATGGACAGAACATAGTGGAGAGTTTTGACTAAATGTGATCCACTTGGAGCAGGAATCGGCAAGCCACTCCTGTATCCCTGCCAAGAAAACTCCATGGACAAAAACAACAGGCATTGCCAACAAGACGTAGCCACAAACAAGTAAGCTGTAAGAGTACTTTGTTATGCAATGTGTACGGGGTTCGTATCCTCGTTGGGTCAGCCAAAAAGTGCCAGTCAAATCAGCCACAAATCAGCTTCAAAACCAATGTGCTGTCAGGGACTGGGCAGAGGAGGAAGGGAGGAGGAAGAGGAAGACAGTATAGATTTACAACAGTGGTCTGAGGGAGGTCACAGCTCAGAGGCAGATGAGGGGGAAAGTTGGGAAATAATGGGAGAGGAGGAGGCAGGACCTGAATGGCCGCTGAGTGACATGGTGTCTTTAGAAAGCATTTCAGACACTGCCCCCATCTCCCAAAACCCAGCGAGCCTTAAAAGCAGGAGAGCAAAGAGCTCCAAGACAGAGGGCAAATAGGAGCACCTGTAGAGGAGGTGATGATGATGAATTAGGAAGTGGGAGAGACAGTGGAGTGGAGATTCACTTGGCACAAGGCCATTATCCAAGAGGCTGGGTTCTATAGCCCCTCTCTGTAATATTGAATTAAATAAGGACGGTAGGAAACTTTTTCTTGTCTTTCTACTTTCCTGGACAACCAGCCGGGAGCCACTGACAGCATCCTGACAGGTGCTAGGGGCAACCTCAGCAAAACCACAAAAAGTAGTAAAGTTATATTCTATTCCCAATCTTCAAGGGCATGCTCACGGATATCCTGAAAACTGAAGTACAAAAAATATTGAGAAAATAAGTCTTCTTCTTCCTCTTCGGCGATCACTCGTAGCCGGCTAAGATTGTCTTCCATAAACATAGTTTTAACAGTGAGCCCATAAGTGACTGTGGAGGCCAATTCTGGATCCACACGTCCTTCCACAATGGGGAGATAGGTTTCCGGGCGGGAGTTGATCATGGTGAGGGTTTGCCAAGTGTGCCTTTCTCTTAAAGTGGGTGCCCTGCCCCTCAAAAACAGCCCAATGAAGACTGAGTGCACCTTCAATGCTGACCAGGGCCGATCCAACCACGAGACAAGGTGTAGTGATGGCCTCAGGTGGCAGGATCCACAGGGTCCTGGTATCAGGATGTGCAATGCTAGCAGTGGCTACAGCATGCTCCTTGGAGGTCAGATCGGCTGTCTCCTCAACAGCAACACCCATGCAGCCTCCACAGTGAGCTCTTGGCAGATAAGAAATGCTTTTGGTCTCCTTATGGCTGCCCTCTGGGGTCTTCTGGGCTCTATACCCACCTTTGATTCCCAGTTCAACCTTCAGGTAAGGTTGATCTGACCCCCCTCTTGTTCCCAATGTCACTCGCCCCTTCTTCCTTGGCCGGAGAGGTGCCGTTTCGTGGTTTGCCTCAGGTGCCAAAATGTCTTGGGCCAGCCCATTGGAGACTTTCTGCATTTTAACACCACACATTTTAAGCACGATGCAGCCAAGTTTAACCCTGTTTAAGTCCCAGTGATTTCAAAGGAGTGTTAAGCACATGTTTGCAGCACAGTGCAGCTAAAAATATGAACTCAAACTTGTTTACTCAGCTTATTCTCCCTGGCATGGGTGCAATGCCATTAACAGGGTTGAATGATCACCATTCATTTCTAATGTGCACTGATGTGTCATTAATTGGTATTAATCAGGAAATTGCTATATAAATACAAAGACTATAGGGACCCATACATGGCTCATTACGCTAATATGGCTTAAGAAAATGACTGGACTTTCATCTGCTAGCAATGAACACTGGAAGAATAACTGATTAAGATCCAGCTATCTATCTAAGGGCCATTTTGCATGTTCTGAGAAGCAACAGCATTTGGAATATGCTGAAATTGTGCCTTTCTCCTGTGACTAAATGCATGAACCCCCATACCCTCCAACGTTTTTCTGATGAAAATAGAAATGTCCCCTCCAACATTTTTTTCTGATGAAAATAGGGACATCCTAAGGGAAAGTGGGACATTCCAGAATCAAATCAGAAACAGGGACAGATTCTGTAAATCCGGGACTGTCCCTGGAAAAGAGAGACAACAGGAGGGTCTGAATCCCAAATGCGAGTCTCTCTTCTCCATGTTACCTAAATCCAGCAACAGCTCTCGGTTTAGCATAAAGCCCTTTGGTACCACTGGTCTCCTCGGTAGGGTTACTGAGCAGTGATGTTACTGTGATCGGTGTAGCCATCATTTCGAATGTTTTATAATACCTCACTGCAAGACTGCATTGGGCATTCTGCAGAATTTTAAACTGTTGTTCATAGCCACCAACACAAGAAAAAAGAAGCTGGGATGTGGCTATAGTGTATTAGCTGTGCTAAAGTGGTTTTGCAAAAGAAGTAACTGATTGGCTGTGCTTGAATTGCAGGCTGGTCAGATGGGGCCTTACCTCTTGTGACAGCTCCCTCAGCTACTGTGTGGATAGTGCTATTCCTGTATGTAGTTGAGTCACAAGGTGGCAGTGGACTTAATTTCAGGAGTTTCCTGCTATTTTGCTGTTCTCGTCCCCGAGAGATAATACCATTCATTTTCTTCCGTTTATAGGCTGCCCTTCTTCCATAATGTATCCATAATGTACATGGCTTTCCCAGGAGGTCACCCATCCAGTAACTAACCAGACCCAGACCTGCTTAGCTTCTGCAATGTAGACTTAGAGAATATACCAACCACGGAGGAAGGGCTATAGCTCATTGGATAAAGCATCTGATTTGCAAGTAGAAAACCCCAGGTTCAGTTCCCAGCATGGTCAGGTAGGACTAGGGGGAAGCTCAGTCAATACTGAACAAGATGGACCAAATGTCTGACTTAGTGTAAGGCTGCTTCCCATGTTCTTGTATCTTCATGTGCATTTAGACCAGCCTTTCTCAACCCTGAGCTCCTGGATGTTGTTGGACTGCAACTCCCATCATCCCTAGCTAGCAGGACCAGTGGTCAGGGATGATGGGAACTGTAGTCCATCTGGGAACCCAAGGTGGAGAAACGCTGATTCAGACCATACTCTGGAACTCCTATATTCCTGTTTGGTGGCTGCCAAGACAGCTACTGTGGAACATGAGCTAGCTAAATTTAGTGGGAATCAAGGGTGGGGCTTGTGGATTTCATTCAGGGCCCCATATTTTCCCTCCCCCACACCTTAAGTAATTTGAACATGTACCTCACGGTTTTTGATCCAATACATTGGTGGAGTTTTACTGATTTGTTGTTGTTGAAAGTTCCTATTGAGCTCTCAAGACCCTTAAGAAGGTTTCTCAAAGCATGGGACTAGATATAGCAGGTAGAAAAGTTACAAAACAGTCCTTGAATCTACTGCCTTTGGGGCTAAGAAGATGCTGTGTTGTTTTTTTCTGAAGGGAAAAAAATCTGGTTACCTTCAACGATGCAAGACAGACTTTCCCATCATTTTGGCCAAATACCTGCCAAACTCATTTTTATGCAGACTGCAGACTGAAAGTGTGCATCTCCATTTTGAGTAGGCAGGGGAAGTCGGGGGACTTTTTCACCATATCATCACATTAGAATATGTATCCAGTGATTACTGTTTTTCAGAATGCAGACTATTAAGAGCAGCATGCCCCTGCTGTGTTAATCAGATACTTTCAAATTGTTGAATTAGCATAAATCGTTTGAATTAAGCACTTTCTCCCCATGATATTAGCCTTTCTAGTTTAAGGTTCAGAAACTCAGTAAGTTGTCCCAGGAGCGTCAGTGGTATTTGTGGTGGATGCTAAAGGGAGGCTACATGTGGGACAGCAAGGAGGACTCAACAGATGCAGTATCTCAAGATAAAATGATGAGGGTGACCCCATCGTTCTGCCTGGACACTGGGGTCCAGTGCCAAGGGCCTTCTGGCAGTTCCCTCACTACGAGATGTGAGGTTACAGGGAACCAGGCAGAGGGCCTTCTCGGTGGTGGTGCCTGCCCTGTGGAAAGCCCTCCCATCAGATGTCAAGGAAATAAACAACTATCTGACTTTTAGAAGACATCTGAAGGCAGCCCTGTTTAGGGAAGTTTTTATATTTCATCTTTTATTGTGTTTTTAATATTCTGTTGGGAGCCGCCCAGAGTGGCTGGGGAGGCCCGGCCAGATGGACAGGGTATAAATATTATTATTATTATTATTATTATTATTATTATTATTATTATTATTATTCTCATTCTATCCCCCCCCCCCGAGTCTCTTCTGAGTTCACATCTTGCGCCTTGTTGCTGGGACTGATGCCTGCAGTGAACTTTGCACACATGTGTCAGAACTTGGCCAGTGGAAACAATGGAGAGCAATGTGAATGGGATTTACCATCTTAAGAGCCTTCTATCCAAAAAGGTGTATAAAAGAGTAGCAGGTTTCTCGCAGCGGCTCTTAACTTTGAGAGTCTCCCAAGCATCAGGGGAGAAGGACCAAGGAGTGCTTTCAAAGGCCTGTCTTGAGAGCCGTTCCCGCCACCACTGCTGCCACCTCCTGCTCGCTAAATGTGCTGGCTAAAAAGGAGGAGTAAATGGTGCTTTAGTTTTGACAGTGCAATCAGCTGTAAATATTCTTTTTTAATTACGTGCTAATGAAGCTTTAGAAGATAAGGACTTGACCTTTGTAGGATTCCTCCCCACCCAGAGAAAACTGTTTGGTGTGTTCATTAACTCACTCAAGAGGAAGCTCGTAGAGCTTAAATGCCAAGCAAGCAACTGAAATATCAAACTTTAAAGTGGAGTTTACACAGCTGCCAGAGTGGGTTTGCAACAGCCGAAGCACAGAGTTAACAGCAAAACAAAAGCAGGGATCAAAATAACATCCCGGCTGTCGATGAGAACATCTTTGTCGTTACACACTTTGCCCTCTGGGCTTCAGTCCCCATTACAGAATCCCTTTATGCTACTGGTTTTTCAAGCGTTGCTTGTTTGATTTGGGCAAGGGTGTCTGCTCTGCACTGTGCCAAATACCAGGGCATTTGGAGAGAAGAGCTAGTGCAGCTGATAAGGAAAAGGTCGAAAGGGAACAGAACAGCAAATTGGAGATGACATTTTTTTATATAAAAAACCCCACCATCATCAACAAATTTATCCTTTCCAAATACAACAGGGGAGGGAGAAAGGAGGGCTGTCAGCTGACATGGACTCTAAAAATATCCCATTGATCTTCACTTATAAACAAACAAATCTATATAAGCACTCCACATGTCCAAACGAGATCGGCAAGCTATATGTTTAAAAAGCAGCGAGATCTTCAGATGGTGGGTGTTTATCCTTCCAACCTTACAGTATAAGTCAATTTGCAACCATAACAGCTCACAAGGTCTGTTGTATTGTCCATCTGTTTGTCCCCATGACATAGGAATATAATATGAAGTACCGTATTTTTCGCCCCATAGGACGCACTTTTTCCCCTCCAAAAATTAAGGGAAAATGTGTGTGCGTCCTATGGGGCGAATGCAGGCTTTCGCTGAAGACTGGAGAGCAAGAGGGGTCGGTGCACACGGACCCCTCTCGCTCTCCAGGCTTCGCACAGATCTCCGCAAGCCGTGGGAGCCCGTGCTGGGCTCCCGCTCCTTGCGGAGAGCTGCCTGCATGCTGAAGGCTGGGCTGAGCTCAGTGTGCCCAGACTTCGCGCACCTCTCCGCAAGGCGTGGGAGCCCTGCGCTGGGCTCCCGCTGCTTGCGGAGAGTTGCCTGTTCTGGGGGCTGGGGTTGGGGGAAGCTCGGGCTTCCCCAGCCCCACACCTGGGGGAAAAATAATTCCCCCCCTTTATTTCCCCCCCAAAAAACTAGGTGCACCTTATGGGACGGTGCGTCCTATAGGGCGAAAAATGCGGTACATAATTCTCTCTTCTTCTTCTTCTTCTTCTTCTTCTTCTTCTTCTTCATCATCATCATCATCATCATCATCTCCACTCCCCCATTTTATCTTACCATTGAGGTAAGTTGAGCCAGTGATAGGCCAGTGATACACTTCCTTCCAGCCTCGGTCAGAATGGCCAATAGTAAAGGATGATGGGAGGGGAGAATTTTGCTTCCCTTCTTTTTCCTTGAAACAAGGGACTGCTGCTGTGAACATGCCCAGAGGCCTGGAGGGAGGTATCCCAACCCAGATTCCACTCATCCATACTTCCATAATTTACATTTGTTGCAGATCTTCTCATTTGTTATATATTAAGCATTTTATGTTAGTTCTCTTGTGTCTTCATTATGGGCATGTAGGCAAAAGAGATTTCTGACATTCCATTATATTTAATGGATACCAGCCCCAGCCAACATGACCAATGGTAAAAGATTGTGGGAGCTGTCGTTCAACCACACCTGGAGGATCACAAGTTCCCCCATTCCTGCTCTAGATCATGCTCATTGAATTGGAATGCATGGACCAAATGTATCAGCTCCATGTTCTGGAGACCCTTGGACAAGATGCTCTCAGGGGCTCCTCCTCTCAGCGTTATTGCCAGGATGAAGTTGTACTACCACCTTACTGTATGCTTGTGAAACATGAACCACTTATACGCACCATCTCCAGCTCCTCGAAAGATTCCATCAACAGTGTCTCCGAAAAAATTTACACAGCATCTGGGAAGACAGGTGAACTAATGCCTAGTGTACTGGAAGAAGCAACAATTACCAGTGTCAAAGCAATGATTCTTCAACATCAACTTCGTTGGACCAGTCATGTTGTGCGGATGCCTGATGATCATCTTCCAAAGCAACTACTCTATTCCAAACTTAAAAATGGAAAGTGTAATGTTGGTGGTCAACAAAAGAGGTTTAAAGACTCTCTCAAGGCAAATCTAAAAAAATGTAGTATAAACACTGACAACTGGGAAACACTGGCCTGTGAGTGCTCCAATTGCAGAACAGTCTTTACCAAAGGTGTCATGGACTTTGAAGACGCTCAAACTCAGGATGAAAGGGAGAAACGTGCTAAGAGGAAGGCATGCTTGGCAAACCCTTACCATGATCAACTCCCACTCCGAAACCTACGTCCCCACTGTGGAAGGATGTGTGGATCCAGAATTAGCCTCCACAGTCACTTATGGACTAACTGTTAAGATCATGTTCATGGAAGACAATCTTACTTGGCTACGAGTGATCACCAAAGAACAAAGAAGAAGTAGGGCCTGTTCTGGAATGTGTACTTTGACAGATTCCCAACATTGCTGAACTGGCTAGGGATGGAGGGGAAATTTGATTCAGGATGCATTTGAAGCCAAATTGATCATGTTCCAAAACAGTATGTGAACCAAAACACATACATCCTTTGAAATGGACACTTACACGAATTTTGCAATGAAATTCTTCAACCACCACCCACAAAGACACATATATTAGGGGGAAGTATGAAGAGAGTAGCAAAGAAAAAAGAAAAAGAATTATACTGGGGAAAATTGCTTGCAAAAATGAGTACATTTGTCAAAACTTCATATAAAAATGTGTTTTTAGGAAAAAATCACAGTACAGTGGTACCTCAGGTTAAGTACTTAATTCATTCCAGAGGTCCGTTCTTAACCTGAAACTGTTCTTAACCTGAAGTACCACTTTAGCTAATGGGGCCTCCCTCTGCCGCCGCACCACCGCAGCACGATTTCTGTTCTCATCCTGAAGCAAAGTTCTTAACCTGAGGTACAATTTCTCGGTTAGCGGCATCTGTAACCTGAAGCGTCTGTAACCTGAAGTGTCTGTAACCTGAGGTACCACTGTAAAATGCTGATGAATTTCCATGAGGATGGAAAATAAGCAAATGGCTAAAAAATGGCTAGAAAAAAATGTGGAAGAGTGAATTGAAGGCTGGAAAAATGAGAAAACGATAGAACCAGAATTGACCTTCCACCCCTACTGATCCTTGACTCCAGCCCAGGAGACCAGCATCTTCCCCCCTGTGTAATAAAATTCAGGTACTTCCACACTGAACACTCCATTCATGTGCAAGAGCAGTGAATCAGCCCCTGTGCTTCCATAAGTTGGCCCTGGTGATCTTCGTGTGCTGATTATGAATAAGTATGCACTCACTCAAAAATAATCCACTATCATTTAAGCCTCGTATATCAAGAGTGCGGTAAAGGTCATCACACAGACCAAAGCAACTGCCAGGCTCTGCAATTCCTGCTCCATCTCCTTATGAAGACAAATTATGTTTTTAAAATCTTTTAATGAAGTTACATTCATCATTTGCCCAGCCGCCTTTTCTTTTTGTCCTCAGCTATAGCACTGTCATTTCACAGCTGATGTCATTGAACTTGTGTGTGTGTGTGTGTGTGTGTGTGTGTGTGTGTGTGTGTGTGTTTGCTTGAGTCATACCAGCCGCTAAGTGAGATGAATGAAATCAATATTCTCCCCTTTGCAGGTGAAATGAGTTTAGCAGCGCATAATAGTCATGTGCCTTCTCCTCCTTCTCCATTGTCGTGCTGCAATCTATCAATGTACTTCTGCTTGGCACCTGAATGAGCATATCTTAATATGAGATTTCGAGCTGCAACCCTCCCTAATGTAATGAAATCTTTCAGCCTTTGATCCTGAAGATTTGCCCTGGTTCTGCCCACCTTTGTCCTCCAGAATTTATAACTTATGCCCATGTTGATTTACATGTTCCTTGAATGGCAAAACAGAAGTGGATAAGCTCAGCAGTACCAAAGCTTAACATTAGAAAAATGGAGTCATTCCACTGAATGTCAACAGCAAGCTTCTTACAAATAAGCCATTGATTTTTCCACACACACACACCCGAACCAGCTCTCTACTTCTATTGTACCCTATATTATACACTATGCTCCAATAAAGCACATTGACGTACTGTAGCAAATGTGCTGGTGCTTGACAGAACTGTAGCATGAGGGATCAGATCATTAAATTAACTTTTGCCACCCAGCCGTCTCAGTCTTACAGTGCAAGCATATTCATGTCTACTTAAAAACAAGTCTCATTGTTTTCCATGAATGATTGCAGTCTTGGATATTAACAAGACGCTGCTAATGAGTCTTTTGATCCTGGGGGTTTGTGGGGTTAACCAATGCTTTATGTTGTAAGTTCCATATTTTGATATAAATAAGTTTTTATTTTTAAAGAACGTGATAAGAATCAAAAATCTATAGTATTTCTCTCACACACACCATTTATCCAGGTATAGGGGGAGAGAATTGTTATCCATTTGTCCTCCCTTAGACAGTATCTCCTTCACCGAGATTGTGAAAAGAAGCAAGTATCCCTTTTCTCTGCTAAATAGTTGCATTTGAGCTCTTCCTCTGTTTTAGCATGCTATTGATTGATTGTGCTTTAATATTGCAAGAAACCTTGGGTGTTTATTGAGGAGTAAAAAAAGGCAGAATATAAACTATCTTTGGAAGGGAACAGGTTGCCAGAATCCTGTTTCCGATGCCTCCGGAAGTTACTCAGGCAAGGCACAGAGGCCTCTCTCTGTCAGGGACTGGGCAGAGAAGGAATGGTGAAGACCGTCTCCCCATCCTGACCCTTCCAGGGAGGAGGAAGAGGAAGATGGTATAGATTTACAAGAGGGGGTTGAGGGAGATCACAGCTCAGAGGCAGATGAGGGAGAAAGCTGGGAAATTATGGGAGAGAAGGAGGCAGGACCGGAATGGTAGCTGACTGACATGTTTTTGCCAATTAAATCCTGCCGTCCAGTCAGCGCTCCCCTACGTAGCTCTGCTGGGGCTGACCTGGGCAAGAAAACAGAGTCGCAGCGGTCCTGCCGTCCGTGTGAGATAGAGGGATAAATCAGTCCAGAGACAGTTCGTTGCTATCTCTAAAAGCGTTTATTTACAAGCCATAAATCAGTCTCATTCCATCTGAGCTTTCCGGCATCTTTCCCGTGCTAAAAGCACACACAGTCTCTCTGCTGTGTCTTTCAGTCTAAAGTGAAACCAACTCTCACAGACAAAGATGGACAAAGCCTGTGACGTACGGCCCTGCGTCAGGCCCCTCCCAGATACAGGACACCAATGAGTTTTAACCCTGTAAACTCCAAACTCCACACCCCCTCTTGTCCTGCATCTGGGGGAAATAAGCAACAATGCTCACCCCAAACACAGACCTTCACAGAACTCCTCGTGCTTCTGGAAGGTTAACGGTTTTGTGAAACCATCAGCGAGGTTCTTGGTTGAGGGACAGTATTTCAGAGCAACTAGCCCCTCATGAACGCTCTGACACACATTCTGAAAACGTATGTCCAGATGTTTGGTCCTGGCCTTGATTTGTGCCGTCTCGGCCAATTTGAGACACGGTTGATTGTCTTCGTGCACCACGACGGGAAGACAATGCTCTCCACAGAGTTCCTGGACCAAACACACATAGAACTCCAGCTCTCTGCAAACCTCAGATAGCGCACTGAACTCAGCTTCAGTAGATGAAAGCACTATGAGACTTTGCTTCCGGGATCTCCACCCAACTACAGAGTTCCCAAACTTCACCACTAGGCCTGACACTGATTTGCGGTCCTCAAGGTTAGCCCAATCTGAATCCACCCAGGCAGTCAGCTTGACACCACCCTCAGCTGACATCTTGAGGCAAAAGTCTTTGGTATCTTGCAGGTAACGTAGCACCCGTTTAATACCATTCCAGGCCTGCACACTAGGACTTGAAGCCACTCTACTGAGCAGATTGACAGCAAACGCTATGTCTGGTCTGCTCCACTGTGACAGATACAGCAGACTACCCAGAGCTGACTGAAAGAGTTCAGTATTTTCGAACACAACGCGTTCTACTTGCTAACATTCTTTCACGTAACCAGCCTCCATGGGTGTTTTGGCACCTGCACACTCAGACATTCTGAACTTCTCAAGCAACTGCTCAATCTTACCTTTCTGGCTGAGCAAAAAGCTTCCATCTTTTGCTCTCGTTATCTCTATGCCTAGATACGACTTGACATCTCCAAGCTGCTTGAGCTTGAACCTCTTTCCAAGCTCCTTAGCAAACTTCTCCACTTGTTTACCTGTCTGTGTGATCAAGATATCATCAACAAAAATCTGAGCAGCTTGCTGCAACTCACCTGATCCTTTAAGGTAAAGACAGCTGTCCGCAATGCTTCTCCTGAAACCTAGTTCTTCTAAGGCTTCATTCAAACACATGTTCCAATTTCTGGTAGATTGGCATAACCCATAGATGGATTTGTGCAACCGCCACACAATGCCTGGCCCGCTGACTTCAAAACCTGGAGGAGGAAGCATGTACAACTCCTCCTGGAGGTCTGAGTTCAGGTAGGCAACATCCACATCAAAATGGTTCACCTTCCAACCTCTCTGTGCAGCAACTGCTAAAAGCGCTCTCAAAGTCTCAGCTCTCGAGGTCGGCAAATAGACCTCTGTGAAGTGGACCCCTTTCCTCTGAGTGAATCCTCGGGCTACTAACCTAGCTTTATACTGTGGTTCTCCAGCTTCTGTGGGTTTAAGACGGTAAACCCATCTGCAACTCACAGCCTGCTTACCAGCCGGCAGTTGTGTGAGTGAGAACACACCAAGAGACTGCATTGAGTTCATTTCTTTCTGCATCGCCTCACACCATTTGCTAGCTTCTTCCTGAGGCAACTTCTGAACATCCTCAAAGGATTCAGGTTCACATCTAGCCACACCTACCCACACGCTAGTGGCTTCGTACCTTTCTGGTGGCTTTCCCTTGGTTGACCTTGCTGACCTTCTCAGCGTGAACTCTGGAACTGTGCCTGATTCACTTGGGCCAGCCACACCATCCCCTGTGCCAGAAACCTCCCCCTCTGACCTGCTGCACCTTTTAGGCCTCACAGCTGGTTCTGCAGGCGAGGATGGCTCACTCCTTGGCTCAGACTTGACAGAGACCTGTGGAGGTGTCTTGGGACTTCCCTTTGGAGAGGTTTGGAGCCTCTGCCTTGGAGATCCCGGTTCTGGACTCTGTGGCTGTGGACTGTCCACCTCAGTAACAGATTCAGTTTCATCCTCCTCCTCTTCCTCATCTGAGTCTAACAGAACATCCGGGTTCCCGTGAAGACGTTTCCACCCACTCTGCTCGCAAAACTCAGCACTGCCGCTAATAAGCAGCTTAGACTGGTTGCCAGTAGGGTATGTGAAACTCCATGCCTTTGAGCCCGGCTCATAGCCTACAAAGATAATTTTCCTAGACCTTGGTTCACCCTTTCTGCCAGTGGCCTTTGGGATGAGGACCCAAGCCTCACAGCCAAACACACGCAAGAAATCCACTTTAGGCTTCTTACCATGAAGCAGAAAATAGGGCGTGTTTCCCACACTTGAATTGAACACCCTGTTCTGCACAAAGCATGCCGTCTTATAACTCTCTGCCCAAAAGCGCTGTGGCAGACCCGAGTCTGCAAGCATAGCATTTGCTGCTTCCTGTAGCGTGCGGTGTTTTCTCTCTGCAACTCCATTCTGTTGCGGACTGTAGGGGGCAGTCAATCTATGACTGATACCTTTCTGCCTGAAGAAAGATTGCAGCGCAGAATCTGTGAACTCCGCCCCCTGATCAGATTGAAAGGAAACCACCCTGGCGGAGAATCGCAGCTCTACCGCTGTGATCCAATCCCTGATCAGTGCAGCCGCCTCCCACATGTGTTTAAGTGTAAACAGCCAGGTGTGTCTCGAAAAATCATCAATCAGAACCAAAACATGCTTTGATCCACTTAAAGAAGCTACCTACATCGGCCCACATAAATCTGCATGAACCAGCTCAAAGGGTTTGCTGGTCCTCCTTTCTGGCCTGGGATATGTGCATGTTGTAATCTTCGATTGCATTAGAAAGCATTCCAGACCCACCATATCCCAGAACCTGGCGGGCCTTAAAAGTAGGAGAGCAAAGAGCTTGAAGACAACGGGCACTTAGCAGCACCCGTGAGGAGGTGATGCTGATGACGAATGAGGAAGTGAGGGAGACGGGGGTGGAGATTCACTTGTGACAAGGCCATTATCCAAGAGGATGGGTTCTATAGCCTCTATAGCCTGAAATAAAAAAGGGCTATAAGAAACTTTTCCTTATACTTTATACTTTCCTGGGCAACCAGCAGGGAGCCACTGACAACATCCTGACACTCTCCCACAATTGCTCCCCAGCAGCCAAAGCATTGGATGCCCATAGCATTTGGATAGTATTACAGTCCCAGCAGTATCTGATGAGCTCTTCCTTGACCTTGAAAATCAGGTGCAAAGAGTGGACATCTCACACCTATATTTTTAGCAGGTCTACATGATGGACAGCCTCTGGAACATTCTCTGAATGAATTAGCTGCCTGAGCTTTTACAGACTCTCCAAGTGTCTCTATTTTCCAGGAACGTCCCTGATTTAGAGAAGCTGTCCCGGTTTCTGATTTGATCCCGGAATGTCCCACTTTTCCTTAGGATGTCCCTATTTTCATTGGATAAATGTTGGTGGGTATGGAGTTATCTGACCCCGCCAAGCCGTCTAAAGGCAATCCAGTATAGGGAAAGTTTTTAAAAAATGTTTATTATGTTTTTATATATGTTGGAAACTGCCCAGAGTGGCTGGCACAACCCAGTAAGATGTGTGGGGTATAAATAGTAAAATTATCATTAAGGAATGGGGTGTCCCTATTTTTGTTTTATAGTTTAGCCATCTGGGTTATGCTGTTCACTATTCATCTGAACCAAGTGTTGCTGAAACCAAATATACACTACTGAAATCAATGGAACTGCCTTAGTAGATTTCCATAGGATTGCAGCTTGGTTAGAACATCTCCCCCAAACTACAATTTCCAGGATTCTTTGTGGGAAACCATGATGATTAAAGTGGCATTTTTAAAATAAAAAAATAATGTAAGTTTGTGGGAAAGGAATAACTTGGCAGGACAAGACAAGACAGTCAAGAGGAGCAGGCACTCAGCCTTGCAGTACCTGCAGATAAAGTTGAAACTACTCCTGCACACATGGCCTCTTTAAGGCAAGGGACTTCTTAGCACTGCTCCAGCCTATTCTTAGATTATTAACTTTTTTGTCAGCTGTCCTATCTACATTATTCTCAAGTTAATATGATTTTAATTCGCACACAAAATGAGCAGTCGGATAACAAGAGGAGATGAAGCATGATTATTTTAGACCAATTCATTATGCCCCCATGGCTATGAAATATTAAGGTGGCCAGCTAGGGAGAAGCAGATAAAAAGGGGAGGGAGAGAGGGAGGGAGAGAGAGAGAGAGAGAGAGAGAGAGAGAGAGAGAGAGAGAGAGAGAGAGAGATCTCATATGAATCTCTGATCAGATGCCTGGGGACACAAAGAGCATAAAGAGACACAAGCTGAGATTGTCAGAATCTATGATGTGCATTTTAGCTTTCAACGCTGAATCTATGGTACATCTGGCAACCGCCATAATCAAATGCAAGCAGTTTGACAATGCTAGCAAACTTGCATTAACTTTCAATACAAGATGTGATTCAGTTCCTTAAATCCCTAAAATGTAATTCAGCAGTAGGCTTATCCTAATTGGGAAAATAGCAGCTGGGAGGGAGGGAGGACGATTCAGATCAAGAAAGCAGTAGAGAAGGGGAAGTGTTTTTTAAAAGCCAAGTGCCACCAGTCCAAGCCGATTTGCCCCCCTCTCCCTGCAGCTCAGTTCAAAGAAATTTTAAAAAGATAGGAGACCTGAGATCTCCTCTAGACAAGCCTCATCTTGGGTGACTCTGAATCCTTGCATAGACCTGACAGCAAAGCCCTTGATTCCCAGAAAGGTATGAAAATTCTCACATGTCTGACGTTTGAAGACTGTGGGATGTATTAGAACACTGAACAGACCCCAAACTTTCCAAACCAACTTTGCATTTTATGTAGATAGATAGATAGATAAATAGATAGATGATAGATAGATAGATAGATAGATAGATAGATAGATAGATGATAGATAGATAGATAGATAGATAGATAGATAGATAGATAGATAGATAATAATAATTTTTATTTATACCCCGCCCTCCCCAGCCAAGGCCGGGCTCAGAGTGGCTTACAAGCAATAATAAAAACAAGTTGAATGATTACAACTTAAAAACAAAATTAAAATACAACATTAAAATATTGAAACATTAAAATATTAAAATGTAGCCTCATCGCAGGAGGAGAAGGAAAGGAAAAAAGAAAGAGAGGGAGGGAATCAAACTGGCTCCAAGCCAAAGGCCAGGTGGAAGAACTCTGTCTTACAGGCCCTGCAGAAAGAGATCAGATCCTGCAGGGCCCTGGTCTCATGAGACAGAGTGTTCCACCAGGCCGGAGCCAGTGTTGAAAAGGCCCTGGCTCTGGTTGAAGCCAATCTAACTTTCTTAGGGCCCAGGACCACTAGGGTGTTGCTATATATGGACCTTGAGGCTCTCCATGGGGCATACTGGGAGAGGCGGTCTTGTAGGTATGAGGGTCCTAGGCCGTGATAGATGATAGATAGATAGATATTACGGTCGGAGACCAGCTTATAAAACACACTTAGGGGTACAATCCCAGAAGGAAAGCAAACATGTAAAACAATGTACAAAAATAAATTTAAAATTTATAAATGCGATAAGCATATAGACACTTAAAACTTTAAGGTAAGCTACCACAGAGAGATGAGTCACCCATGGAACCGAGTTTGGGGATTTTCTTAACGAACTAGTTTGGGTTGGAGGATGTTCTGTGCCTACAGATCTGTACACAGAATCTGGCGATCATCCGGGTTGTCTTATGATCTTTGCCTAACAGGAAAAGGTCAAATTTTTGCTTTTCCGGGAGGTCAGCAAGCCTCACCAGCAGGGGATCAATGGTCTCACTCTGTGCCTCTTCATAAAAGGGACATCTAAAGAACAGGTGCTCTGGGTTTCCTATATCTCCCAATGAACAGGCGCAAAGTCTCTGAGTATATGGGACTTTTTAAAGGCTCTTTCCAGGACCGGCGAGGGCAGAGCCGAGCTTCTGGCGAGTGTAAAAGCCCTTCTTGCATGTTTGGATATGAGAAAGAAGAGATATGCTGCCGGTGCGGCTATTTATCTCTCGATTTCACCAATTTTATAGTGGGGCACCTTGAGCAGTCCTGTTGTCTCTCAGTGTCTATGATTCTTTGCCTGACCATAGCTTTTGCCTGGCCCAACCCCAGACTTAGAAGGGTTTGAGGGGCACAACCCAGTTTCTGAAGGGTGTTCAGGACTGCTGTCTGCCAGCCTGACTGGAACTGGTCGCAGAGGATCAGTGGGGCTATTCCTCGGGGGATCAGATTCAATGTCAGCCATTTATAGATTGATGTTAGGTGGATATAAGCCTCCGCTCTCATCATCCCCATTTCTAGTCTATCCCATGCGTTTGAAACGCATCTGGGGACTTGTAGGAGAGCTCTAAGGAGTTTGGATTGAACTCTCTCAAGGGGGAAGAAAGCAGAGGAAGGCAGGTCCAGAAGTGATCCATAAAGGAGCTGTGCCATCGTTTTGGCCTTGTATAATTTTATGGCCGCAGGGACGAAAAAGCCCCCTTGTGCTCTAAAAAAATTAAGAATACAGTTTGTGGTTTTTTTCTCCTGAGCTCCCGATGGAGTTTATGTGAGCATTTTATGTAAGTAAAGGTTTTACAGGACATATTCAGTCTGTGGTCTTGCTCATCTCAAAGGAAGCTGTTTTCTATCATGCCAGATCCTTGGACCATGAAGCTCAGTGTTGTGTACAGTGACTGACTGTGGCTCCCTGGGGCTTCAAAGAGAGGAGGAGATGCTAGGGATTTAACATGAGATATTCTGCAAATGCTCTGCCACTGAGCTATGGCCCTTCCCCAGCATGGCAGGCAAACCTTCCCAAGGCATTGTGCCCTTGCAGTGTAGTGTGTAGGGATGGGGGATGACATTGGGTTCAGCTTGCATTTAATGGTGAACTTAACTTATTTACGCTTGCCAAAACAACGCACGGCCATCCTTCAAAATGTGCACTTTCTCTGAATTTTGCAATCATAGAATTGTAGAGTTGGAAGTGATCTCAAGAGT
The DNA here is from genome assembly GCF_964188305.1 of Podarcis bocagei. Classification (NCBI taxonomy): domain Eukaryota; kingdom Metazoa; phylum Chordata; class Lepidosauria; order Squamata; family Lacertidae; genus Podarcis; species Podarcis bocagei. Next base: position 127,343,084 of record NC_138125.1, read on the forward strand.
CATTTAGTCCAACCCCCTCCAATGATGCAGGAATCTCAACTAAAGCATCTGTGACAGATGGCCATACAACCTCTGCCAGTGTGGTGTAGTGGTTAAGAGCGGTAGCCTCGTAATCTGGGGAACCGGGTTCGCTTCCCCGCTCCTCCACATGCAGCTGCTGGGTGACCTTGGGCGAGTCACACTTCTCTGAAGTCTCTCAGCCTCACTCACCTCACAGAATGTTTGTTGTTGGGGAGGAAGGGAAAGGAAATTGTTAGCCACTTTGAGACTCCTTAGGGTAGTGATAAAGCGGGATATCAAATCCAAACTCCTCCTCCTCCTCCTCTTCTTCTTCTTCTTCTTCTAAATCTCTGAGGAAGGAGAGTCACCCACCTTCTGAGCGAGTTTGTTCCACTGTCAATCAGCTGTCAGAAAGTTCTGATGTTTAGTTGGAATCTCCTCTCTTGTAACTTCAATTCATTGGTTCAGGTCCTACCCTCCAGAGCAGGAGAAAACAAGCTTGTTCCCTCTTCCATGTGACAGCCCTTGACATATTTGAAGATGGCTATCATATCTCCTCTCAGCCTCCTCTTAACCAGGGTAAACGTACCCAACACCTTCAGGCTGTTCCTCATAAGGCTTGGTTTCCAGACCCTTGACCATTGTGGTCATCCTCCTCTGCACATGTTCCAGCTTCTCAATATCCTTCTTAAATGGTGGCACCCAGAACTGGACACAGTACTCCAGATGTGGTCTGACCAAGGCAGAATAGCGAGGTTGGTAAAATGAAGCAGAGAACAGGAGATTAAAATATATAAAAGATGGCTGGTACAAAAGAGGCCATGATGTATTAAAGTGAGCAGGGAGAACAGTTTGGGCAGAAATGAAGTGTCCAAAAGGGAGCAGATGGTGATGAGGAGCTAAGGAGAAGATGGTGATAGCATAACTCGTTGGATTGGCATTTGAGTTTACCATTTCTGCACAAGTTGATGGGAGCTTTTGGTACCCACAGCTGAAGCACTAAAGTTAATGTGCCTTTCTTCTCTCCCTAATCTTGCTTCTGGGCTATTTAATGCCTCACTAGACCTAAAAATAAACCCTAGTGTCCCATGCTCATTTCACTTCAATTAAGATATACAGCCTGAGCGAAATATACATCGATAGGGAGCCACATTTTCTGAAATAACTGCTTATCTCTGCACTTTCAGCTCATTATAAACAGACTCCTGGGATATAGCTTTAAATAAAAGCTGTTGGTGAACAAAATTACAAGATACTATCAAGAGACTTCCTGAACTAGATATATTCCATTTTATTAAGCTTTTTGTATGTGCGTATGTCATGAATCAGCAAAGCATTCAGTCTCAGCTAAAACTCCGACCATGGTAGCACTTACTGTAAATCTCCAAGGCAAATATTTTCTACCAAGGGCATACTGAAAATCACACTTCAGTCTTCGGAGTTCTTCCTGTTTATTGTTGATTCTGGTTCTTATAACTTGATTGGGGCACAATTGTTGACACCACTTTTGCATAGCTATTTAAATAATCAATATGAGAAGTGGAAAATACTTTTATCACATCACGACAACAGTGTTCTCAATCTCTGGGATTCTTAAGAGCAGTGCAGAACTCCAAATGTCGAATACGTTAAATATTCATTTATTTAACTGATTGATTGATTTGCTTTATTAGACTAATAGCACAATAATCTCTAGGCAACTTACAAGAGGTGGAAAACCACAGAGTTTAAAACACAGCAATCAACAAAGCATTTGAAAATCATCAAATGTTTCAGTCTGAATATTTTTGTAAGCTATGCAATGGGTATTTATATCTCTTGTACCAAGTGTCCTTTTTCAGATTTGATCATTTGATTTGTTAAATCATCTATATCATTGGTAGCCTATGTGGTGGCCAAAGATGTTGCTGGACTACAATTCCCATCTGTCCCAGCTGGCATGGCCAATGGTCAGGGATGATGGGAACTGTATTCCAGCAAATTCTGAAGGGCTCCATGTTGGCTACTCTTATCTATATACAGTGGTACCTTGGGTTACAAACAGCTCGGGTTACAAACACTTCAGGTTACAGACTCCGCTAACCCGGAAGTAGTACCTCGGGTTAAGAACTTTACCTCAGGATGAAAACAGAAATCACATGCCAGTGGCCCAGCGGCAGTGGGAAGCCCCATTAGCTAAAGTGGTACCTCAGGTTAAGAACGGTTTCAGGTTAAGAATGGACCTCCGGAACAAATTAAGTTTGTAACCAGAGGTACCACTGTACAATTTTATAACTTTTTAATATTGATGCTGTATTCTAAATATTATTCTAGGTTTAGGGTAAACCCTAAAAATTAATAAATGCTAGGATTTTTGTTATTTGCAGTACTTTTTTTCGGGGGGGGGCACAGGGGTATGCATACCCCTAAACATTTTGTGAATCTAAGTTTGGCCTCATTGAGAGGCAGTATTTCAATATGAGTAGGAAAATGAGAGTACCCTAAACATTATTTTAGAAAAAAACAACAACAATGGTTATTTGTGATATGAAGGGAGAATGCAAGCTGCAAGGGCTAGCTTATGCAAAACCAGACTGGCTGGCTTAGTGAAGCAAAAAACAACTCCTGTGTTGCAATAAGAACTAATCACAGCAATGCAAGCACAACACGTAGGTTAGCATGAATCTTGCTTACATTTTCTGTTGAAAAATATCAGCTGATGAAGACTATTACGAAACAGTAGCATCATTCCGGAGACACTGTCCTTTTGAGGCTTTTGAGACGTCTTCCATTGAAACTTTTGAAAGTCTATTGTGATACTGTCCTTATACATCTGTTTTGAACACGCAGCTTGACGGTCCTTGCTACCACTCTGTTATATTGTATATAAGAACTTTGATTGGCTTATTCCTATAATTTGAATGCTATTATTAGTCCACTATCCCAGGAATACAGGATACCTTGGTACATTGGTTACATATGCTTCAGGTTACATACACTTCAGGTTAGAGACTCCACTAACCCAGAAATAGTACCTCTGGTTAAGAACTTGGCTTCAGGATGAGAACAGAAATCGTGCTCCGGCGGCGCGGCAGCAGCAGGAGGCCCCATTAGCTAAAGTGGTGCTTCAGGTTAAGAACAGTTTCAGGTTAAGAAGGGACCTCCTGAACGAATTAAGTACTTAACACGAGGCACCACTGTATTATATATTTTCTACTAACTATTAGCCTACATGTTGTGTTTGTATTGTGGCTTAGTGAAGAGCAGACCTGTTAACATGACAAAAGGTGTTGATGGAGAGGAATCCTTTAACCTGGGAAGTGAGCTGTTACCAAGGCTGGGAAGGGAACCAATTTCACTGTGATCTAAGACAGTAATGTGAACACACCCATAGTCTAGGACCAGGTATGGACCAGGTGGGAAGACTCATGATGGAAGAATACAGTGGGAGGAGGGTTTAGGAAGCTGTAGGAAAGAAAATTCTAAAGTAGTGTGGCTTGTAGGAAGAGACACAGTGGTGTGCTGAGAAACAGGAATCTGGGGCAAGAGTTTGGGCAGATTCTGTGGGACATTCTCAGTATTGACTGCAACAGGCCATGCAAAACCTAGCTGCAGTCGGCATGCCTTGAGAGTCATCTGAATATAAACATCCCCTGAGATTTTGCTTGTCACGTTCTAGTCCACAGTAAGCTTGAATGGTATTGAGGAATTGATGCCTTGTCCAAAAAAAGAAAAAAAAGAAAACAAAGGTTATGAAGGGAAAGCCCTTGATGGATCTCAAGGCAATAAACAAGTACAGCTATAATTAAGAGCAGTGACCCTTGAAGAGAAAAGGTTGCTACCAGGTAAATAATCTGCCAGGGCCTTGTTAAACAGAAATGTTGAGAAATGATTGGGAAACAGCATCAATCAATGTTCCCCCGGACAGCTCTTGTAAATGGCAGCTGTCTGCAGAGGGATAAATGCAGGCCCTGCTTTAAAGCTACCTTTGTTGTTTACCTGTACTACGTGTCTCAAAGATCTGATCTTAAGCATGAGGCCAAAAACTGGGATTATAATAGCAAGGTGGATATTTATTTATAGCAACTGTGCTCAGCTAAAATATTTTTTAAAAAATTGCTACTATGCCTATTGAACATTTTACTGTGCTGTGCTGTGCTGTATGGAACTGGGTGATGCTGTTGTTATTCTTTAGTTGTCTAGTCGTGTCCGACTCTTCGTGACCCCCTGGACCAGAGCACACCAGGCACTCCTGTCTTCCACTGCCTCCTGCAGTTTGGTCAAACTCATGTTAGTAGCTTCGAGAACACTGTTCAACCATCTCATCCTCTGTCGTCCCCTTCTCCTTGTGCCCTCAATCTTTCCCAACATCAGGGTCTTTTCCAGGGAGTCTTCTCTTCTCATGATGTGGCCAAAGTATTGGAGTCTCAGCTTCAGGATCTGTCCTTCCAGTGAGCAGTCAGGGCTGATTTCCTTCAGAATGGAGAGGTCTGATCTTCTTGTAGTCCATGGGACTCTCAAGAGTCTCCTCCAGCACCATAATTCAAAAGCATCAATTCTTCGGCGATCAGCCTTCTTTATGGTCCAGCTCTCACTTCCATACATCACTACCGGGAAAACCATAGCTTTAACTATACGGACCTTTGTTGGCAAGGTGATGTCTCTGCTTTTAAAGATGCTGTCTAGGTTTGTCATTGGTTTTCTCCCAAGAAGCAGGCGTCTTTTAATTTCGTGGCTGCTAAGCAGTTCTATATTTCTAGAAAAAGAGGTGCCGAAATTCACCCATAACACCTCCCTTGCTCTCTTATAACAACAACAACAACTTATTATTTATACCCCGCCCATCTGGCTGGGTTTCCCCAGCCACTCTGGGTGGCTCCCAACAGAATATTAAAAACACGATAAAACATCAAACATTAAAAACTTCCCTAAACAGGGCTGCCTTCAGGTATCTTCTAAAAGTCAGATAGTTGTTTATTTCCAAGAGCCAGTGTGGTGTAGTGGTTAAGAGCGGTAGTCTCGTAATCTGGGGAACCGGGTTCGCGTCTCCGCTCCTCCACATGCAGCTGCTGGGTGACCTTGGGCTAGTCACACTTCTTTGAAGTCTCTCAGCCCCACTCACCTCACAGAGTGTTTGTTGTGGGGGAGGAAGGGAAAGGAGAATGTTAGCCACTTTGAGACTCCTTCGGTTAGTTATAAAGCGGGATATCAAATCCAAAACTCTTCTTCTTCTCTTCCTTGACATCTGATGGTGGGGCATTCCACAGGGCAGGTGCCACTACCGAGAAGGCCCTCTGCCTGGTTCCCTATAACTTCCCTTCTCAATGTGAGGGAACTGCCAGAAGGCCCTCGGAGTTGGACCTCAGTGTTTGGGCTGAACAATGGGGGTAGAGAAGCTCCTTCAGGTATACAGGACTGAGGCCATTTAGGGCTTTAAAGGTCAACACCAACACTTTGAATTGTGCTCGGAAATGTACTGGCAATGACACTCACCTGATAGGTGTCGGAACTGAGTTCCGGCGAGTTCTGGCTGAAAAAAATGCCCTGATGATTACCAACTCTGGAAAGCAGCTTCTTAAGATGTTTTAGACTATTATTATTTTTGAAAACTGAGCTCTGTTTTGACCTTGAATAGGTGTCAACTAAGGGATTGGCTTTTCTGAATAGAATGCAGAAGGGACCTTCACCTAATTAGAAACACCACTTTCTCCCCTTGGTATCCACTCTTGAGAACAGAGCATTTTAGAGCCAGTTACCTGGCCAGTTTGCTTAAGAAATGCCTTTATTCAGTTGTGTTTCCAAGTAATGCCGACTACAGTCTTGGATGTATGCAGACAGACTTTGCATTTGTGGTCAACTTCAGGAAGAAGACATCTGTTAGTTTGCCCCTTATACAGAGAACCAGGAGATCGCTTTCTGAAACCTTTGTTCACACAAGCAAGCGGGCAAACCATAGCAGAAATGGTTTGGTTTCTTTTGAGTGACAATAATAGCTTTGTAACACAGAGACTGGCCCTCTGTGCACTGGGAAAAAATAAGTCAAAATGAGTTAGATAAATTATCATGGTGATTCAAATGTATAATCTGAAATCAAGCTGGATTTGAGTTCGTTGGTGTCTCTAGTAACTTCTTTCTCTTACCTCATGGATGTTGGCAAATTAGATTTTTTAAAAGGAATAACAACAACAACAACAACAATTTATTATTTATACCCCACCCATAAAAAACTTCCCAATACATAATATGTCTACAGAATACAGCATAATATTAGAATTGGAGATGTCAGAGATGCGCAAGGGAAATTGAGTTTTAATGTTCAGGAACTCGGCAAAGTCTTTTTTTATATTATGGGTTTTTATATTATGGATGTATGTTCTGTATTACTTTATTAATACTATTGCCTAATACAAGTTTGCCATGATCTTTGGCTGGAACAATAAACTTATGAGACAGAGAGAGAGAGAGAGAGAGAGAGAGAGAGAGAGAGAGACTACAGTTTACATGATCTGTGGGTTGTTGCTTTTTTGCCGTGGCAAATATACATACGCATCTGCAATTCAAAATATCGCATAGAAAAACAAAAAAAGCAATATCCAAACCAGTTAGGCTTCAATCATCCTGTGATATACTCCAGACATGTCAGCCTCTTTCTTCTTCTGCCAATTCTCCCTTGCTTTACATTTCTTTTCCTATTCAGGGTGTCAAAGTAATTGTCGTTTTTCCATGTGTGCTTACAGATCCAGGCTCGTGGATTACTGCAATCTGTTAAACTCACTTTGTTTCCCAGCCATGGCAATGTGCAGCCCTGAGGTTCTTTTGTTTTCTTCAGACAATTAGAATGGCAACTGAAGCACTGCAAAAAAACCCAACCACCTCTAAACGTAGATTTGGCTGAAAACATTGGGAGCTGCACAGCTAAAGCCACATTTCACAAAAGGAACTTGTAAACAGAATATTTGCTGGTGGATCGGGAAGGAGAGCAGAGGAGGGAGAATAAGGTGACAGAAGACGTACTTGGTGTTGCTTACCTGCACAGCTTATATTTGGTAAAGTTGTTTCATCAGCTTCATCATACTGTGGGCCTGTCCCCACCATGCAAATGACATAGTTCCAACATTTTTGTCCCCAAAATTGGGACGTCAGGAGGGGCGCAACTTCTGGTCAGGCACTCTGGTGATCATCAGCCATCCCAGAGACCTGAGATCCAAACAGAAGCTGGGATTAGCTTCTGTGATTTTGGATGCCCCGCTTCAAGTCAGCTCAGCTTTTTATAAGGCTAAGAGAGCACCCCATCTCCTCCTCCCAAAATAGAAGCTTTCCACCTGGGGCTACACACACAGCTGTTTGCATGAGCAGCTGGGTTAGAGGGAGGAACAGGGCAAGCAGCACATGTTTGCGCATGTGATTCCTCACTCAGGTAGGGAGCAGCAAGTGGATTCCCTAGCTGGATCAGGAGAGCACAAGATGTCGGAGATTGGGCAGAGGAGGAATAGTGGAGCCTGCCTCCTCAGCCTGAATCTTCCTGAGGAGAAGAAGACAGTTCTGAATTACAACAGGGGTTTGAGGGAGGTCATAGCTCAGAGGAAGATGAGGGGGAAAGCTGGGAAATAATGGGAGAGGAGGAGGCAGGAACAGAATGGCAGCTGAGTGACACTGTGTCTTTAGAAAGCATTCCAGACCCCACCCCCAATCTCCAAGAACCCAGCACGCCTTCAAAGTAGGAGTGCCAAGAGCTCACAGACAGAGGGCACATAACAGCCCTCTTAGAAGTGATGAATGAGGAAGTGGGAGAGACACGGGGTTGAGATTCACTCAGCACAACACCATTATCCAAGAGGCTGGGTTCTATAGCCTCTCTTTGTAAAATAGAAATAAAAATGGATGATAAGAAACTTTTCCCTGTCTTCACACTTTCCTGGGCAACCAGCCGGCAGCCGCTGACAGCATCCTGACAATGGGGTATATTGGATATATGGACAAAATGGGTATCAAAGGTCATGTAACAGGTATCCAAATAACGTTGAACCATGCAATCTTTTCATTGTCAGTCCAGAATATCTGGATAAGTACTTTCAAAATGGGAGATGGAAAGCCATCTTCCAGCTTACTTAGGTGCTTATTGAAGGTAGCAGTGGTAGTGGCACACACATGTACACACACGAAAGTTTTTTGTTGTTGTTGAGCATCTCCACTCGCATCGTTCTGCCCAGACACTGAGGTCCAGCGCCAAGGGCCTTCTGGCGGTTCCCTCGCTGTGAGAAGCCAAGTTACAGGGAACCAGGCAGAGGGCCTTCTCAGTAGTGGCACCCGTCCTGTGGAACGCCCTCCCACCAGATGTCAAAGAGAAAAACAACTACCAGACTTTTAGAAGACATCTGAAGGCAGGCCTGTTTAGGGAAGCTTTTAATGTTTAATAGGTTATTGTATTTTAATATTCTGTTGGAAACCACCCAGATGGGCGGGGTATAAATAATAAATCATCCTTATTATTGTTGTTGTTGTTTTCAAAAGAGAGAGAGAAGGGGGGAGTCAAAGTCTGCTGCCACTTTTCAGATATACAACTCTGACCCTTCAACTCTGACCCCCCTCATTCTTTTTCTGCCTCCTCCACAAACTGCAGAAATCCCCCCTCCCACAAACACAACATGGTCTGTGAATGGGTGTACAAAAATGGGAGGGCATACTGGATGGTACTAAATTACCAGTGTGGTGGGGGTAGATTATATATTGATTAACTTGGTTATTTGATAGACCTTAGCCATTGTGAGATATTGACATTTCTCTGCTTTTCCTCAGTTTCATTCAGTGCCAAATTTCAACGCTTAGACATTTTGTAGCATTACAGTGGTGATATTGGAGCAGCAATTAATATGATCTGTTCTGGTTTTTCATGCATATAGAAGCATTGGCACCGCAAAGGCACATTTAATCCTCCTTCAGCAGCTTTGACATTCTACCTCCTCTTCCACCTGTGAGATTTATGCAGTCAGGTGAAACGCTTGGTCAGATAATCACGTTTTCTCACAGACTATCACTGCACCCTGATAAATGCTAAACTGATTCAAGGTATGTCTCTCTGCTTGTCAGAAATGCCAGTTTTGCCTATTTTAAGGGCCGTTTTTGTAGCTGATAACGGCAGGAAATGCTATGGGACACATGCTACAGCATGACATTTTCCTAATAAGCTTAGCCATCCTCCCCACTGAATACTGATCTACACTAGACACTGAAGGAAGGCTAGTTGTTTGCGCATTCTCGCCCTTGTCTCAGGACCAATTTAAACTGCCTGCTGTAGTGGTAGCTATCAAGTCATGAGTTCCTCACTTGTCTTCCAGGGACAAGTCATGTGATAGGAAGGCTTTGTCTGTTAACGAGTATTCACATGGAACATACAACAAGTACGCCATTTGTATACCTGTATACACAATATCTGGACCACACAAATCAGCACATGTACACTCTATTACGTAAACAATGGTACATGAGTAGAGAAAGTCTGTCCCTGTGTTCAGTGATACACATTGGAGAGGAAATGGATTTTGCTGTCATGGACTATTTCTATGGACCTTGCTTTTATAGACCATTTTGTATTATAGGAACATGTAAACTCTTGCTTGTCTGTGTGTCTGTGTGATTATAAGGTTAACTTGCAAAATCTGCCCTGCCCTGCGGATCAAATGAGAAGGTGGCAGAATTCGTTTTTTTCAAGTAGTTTCTCGGCCTCCATTGCATCCGCTAGCTCTCGCCCAGCGCAATTATTTAGTATAATCAGGTCTTTAACGTCCCTTGAGGGACAGCCAAATTTAAATAACAAATTGACACACGGCTGTGAGGCATTTGCGAGCTTTTTTGCGGAGAAGGTCTTGTCGCTCCGCCATGACCTCCCTGCCAATTTGGATACAATAAAGGAACTGGAGGCCCCTCGACTGTCCTCGGGTCCAGTATTGGACCACTTCGACCAGATATCCCCAGCCGATGTGGACAGACTCCTCCGAGCTGGAAAGCCCACCACCTGTCCTCTCGACCCGTGCCCGTCTTGGCTGATTAGAGCGTGTCCAGACGAGGTGCGGGCCCTCCTGGGGGATATCATCAATTTGTCCCTTGGCACGGGGACATTCCCATGGGAACTGAAGGAGGCAGTGGTGCGCCCGCTCTTAAAGAAAACATCATTAGATCCTTTAGATCTATCCAATTACCGCCCGGTTTCGAATCTTCCGTTCCTGGGTAAGGTGATTGAGAGAGCGGTTGCTGAACAGCTTGGTGGGTTTCTGGATGAAACATCGGCTCTGGATCCATTCCAGTCCGGCTTCCGCGCTGGTCATGGGACCGAGACGGCTCTGGTCGCCCTAACAGATGACCTTCGTAGACAGCTGGATCGAGGCGGGTCGGGGCTGCTGATTCTTCTAGATCTATCAGCAGCTTTCGACATGGTCGATCACGAACTTCTGGACCACCGCCTTGCCGACGTGGGGATCCAGGGCACAGTCCTTCAATGGCTGCGCTCGTTTCTCTCTGGTCGGGGACAGAGGGTGGCGCTTGGGGGGGAATTGTCATCGCGCCACTCCTTGGTGTGTGGAGTACCTCAGGGTGCGATACTCTCCCCGATGCTTTTCAACATCTTTATGCGCCCCCTCGCCCAGCTTGTTCGGAGTTTTGGGCTGGGTTGTCATCAGTATGCCGATGACACCCAACTCTATCTGTTGATGGATGGCCATCCTGACTCGGCCCCAGACACACTGACCAGATGTTTGGAAGCTGTGGCTGGATGGTTACGTGGGAGCCGGTTGAAGCTAAATCCTTCGAAGACAGAGGTCCTGTGGCTGGGACGGGGCGATATGGGATTGGGGGGGCAACTCCCATCTCTTGCGGGGGTGCAATTAGTGCCAGCACCGTCCGTTAAGAGTTTGGGTGTAATCTTCGACACCTCCCTTTCCATGGAGGCGCAGATTGCAGCTATAACAAAGGCGGCATTTTTCCATCTCCGCCAAGCTAAGCAGTTGGCTCCTTACCTCTCTCGCCCTGACCTAGCCACTGTGATCCACGCGACGGTCACCTCCAGACTGGATTATTGTAACTCGCTCTACGTGGGGCTGCCCTTGAGACTGACCCAGAAACTCCAGCGGGTGCAGAATGCTGCAGCGAGACTCCTTACGAGATCTTCGCTGCGAGATCACATTCACCCGGTGCTATACCAGCTGCACTGGCTCCCGGTGGAGTACAGGATCAGGTTTAAGGTGCTGGTTTTAACCTTTAAAGCCCTATACGGCCTAGGACCCTCGTACCTACGGGACCGCCTCTCCTGGTATGCCCCACAGAGAAACCTACGGTCTTCAAATAAAAACATCTTGAAGGTCCCAGGCCTCAGAGAGGTTAGGCTGGCCTCAACTAGAGCCAGGGCTTTTTCGGCTGTGGCTCCGATCTGGTGGAACGCTCTGTCACAAGAGACCAGGGCCTTGCGGGACTTGACATCTTTCCGCAGGGCCTGCAAGACAGAGCTGTTCCACCAGGCCTTTGGCTAGGGCACAGCCTGACTCCCTCCCTCGGCAATCTTCGCAGAGCTCTGGCCCAATGGTTGCCAGTGGCTTGAATTAATTAATTTTTATAATGAATGATTTTAGAATGTTGTTTATGTTGTACTTTGTACTGTTTTGTTGTTGTTGGCCGCCCTGAGCCCGGCTTCGGCTGGGGAGGGCGGGATATAAATAAAATTTATTATTATTATTATTATTATTATTATTATTTAGTCCTGGGCTTAAAATCTCCAAAACTTCCTGTTACCTATAGCCTGTAAAGCACAGCCTGGTATTCTAGAGCGGGTAAAGATAAATTGACCCCTGACCGTTACGTCCAGTTGTGGAAGACTCTGGGGTTGTGGTGCTCATCTCGCTTTATTGGCCGAGGGAGGCAGCGTACAGCTTCCGGGTCATGTGGCCAGCATGACTAAGCCGCTTCTGGCGAACCAGAGCAGTGCACAGAAACGCTGTTTACCTTCCTGCCAGAGCAGTACCTATTTATCTACTTGCACTTCGTGCTTTCAAACTGCTAGGTTGGCAGGAGCAGGGACCGAGCAACGGGAGCTCACCCTGTTGTGGGGATTCGAACCGCCAACCTTCTGATCGGCAAGCCCTAGGCTCTGTGGTTTAACCCACAGTGTCACCCAAGTGTGGGGGTGGGGGAAACAAAGCAGGAGGGAGCTCCAAAACAGCCTAATGAGGACTGAGTTTGCCAAGTGGTTATGAAATGCTGACAACTGTTGGAGGGGAGAAGGCCTTTGTTGAATCTGTTTTTATTTATTAAAGTTGTTAATCACTTTATCTTGCCCAGAGCAGACCAAAGCAACTTACAACCAAACAAACAGACCAAAAAAAGAAAGAAACCCTACATGCTGTTGTTGTTTAGTCGTTTAGTCGTGTCCGACTCTTCGTGACCCCATGGACCAGAGCACGCCAGGCACTCCTGTCTTCCACTGCCTCCTGCAGTTTGGTCAAACTCATGCTGGTAGCTTCAAGAACACTGTCCAACAATCTCGTCCTCTGTCGTCCCCTTCTCCTTGTGCCCTCCATCTTTTCCAACATCAGGGTCTTTTCCAGGGAGTCTTCTCTTCTCATGAGGTGGCCAAAATATTGGAGCCTCAGCTTCACAATCTGTCCTTCCAGTGAACACTCAGGGCTGATTTCCTTCAGAATGGATAGGTTTGATCTTCTTGCAGACCATGGGACTCTCAAGAGTCTCCTCCAGCACCAGAATTCAAAAGCATCAATTATTCGGCGATCAGCCTTCTTTATGGTCCAGCTCTCATTAAAACGAGGTGGTGGCTGTGGAATGGTGTGTCCTGAAAGTAGGCAAAGTTCCAGCCAGCCAGGCATGAAAAAGGACACTTCACACTGCAATGTTTTTCTTGTGGGTCTCACTTGCCTTGCTTTAAACAAGGATTGGGGGACCTTGGACCCTCCAGACATTGGGAACTTCAGCTCCCATCAGCCCCAGCAAGCATGGCTGCCAGTGGTGATAGCAGTTGCAGTCTGGCAATATCTGGAGGGCCAAAGGTTCCCCATATCCTTTGCCAAACTGTAATCTTACTTCACCAAAAGAAGGACTGAGAATGTATTTCTCAAGCTGACTGGAGTGGGGTGGGTTTACTTACTTCCTGTCGCTCAGCCTGAACTGTGGCAGCAACATGGGATGCTATTTAACCTATTGAGCAATAAGGGCCTTCTGAAGTCTGAAGGCCAGGAGTAGCCAATGTAGCATCCTCAATATCTTCTGGATTACAACTCCCATTTTCCCCGACCATTGACTGTGCTAGCTGAGGATAATGGGAGCTGTGGTCCAAAAACATATTGGGTGGCACGACAATGGCTATCACTTCTGTAAAAGGTAAAGGGACCCCTGACCATTAGGTCCAGTCGTGGCCAACTCTGGGGTTGCGGCGCTCACCTTACTTTATTGGTCGAGGGAGCCGGCGTACAGATTCCGGGTCATGTGGACAGCATGACTAAGCCGCTTCTGGCGAACCAGAGCAGCTCACGGCAATGCCGTTTACCTTCCCGCTGGAGTGGTACCTATTTATCTACTTGCACTTTGATGTCCTTTCGAACTGCTAGGCTGGTAGGAGCAGGGACCAAGCAACGGGAGCTCACCCCGCCACAGGGATTCGAACCGCCAACCTTCTGATCTGCAAGTCCTAGGCTCTGTGGTTTAACCCACAGCGCCACCCACGTCCACTGCTGTAGTCCTAAATAAAAGGGATGTTTTATTGTTCTTACGGTGACCTCATTGGCAAGTCCTAGTCAGTCTGCCTCCCACACCCTCAGGGATCCAATAAACAACTCAGCCCATTACAGATGCCACAGTCACATTCTTGCAGGCCACATGTTTTCCTAGCAAAATTAATATATAGATTAAATTCCTTCCAGCTTGCCTCTTGGGAATTGATCTGTGTTCTCTGAAATGGCATACTGGTTAATACCTGTTGTGTTCTCTGCTGTGATCCGAAACTACAAAGCTTAAGCCATCTATAATTTTGACCACTAAACAGGCAAGACATGGCTTCTGGAGGTTTCAGCACTTAATCCTTTCTTTCTTTCTTCATCTGCTCTTGTTTATCATACCAACTCGCTTTGATCATGATGCTTATCAGCAAGATTTGGAGTGAAGCAGCTGAGAATTTCGATATATTAAGGATGAGGCTCTCTGTTTCATCTTCCAGATCTGCTGATGCTTTTAACTAAAGCAAACAGGAGAATTCTTTCTTTGCTTTTATTGCTTCCTTCCTTCATAATGCACCAGGTGCATAAATTATCCCTCATGTACCTCCCTGTGCCTTAAATCAGTACTGATGCACTCAGTCAGTTGTGTTGCCATATATTTCCCTCTTAAAAGCAAATCCATATCAGAAATATTGCCATCTATTGCTTTTTCTTAATTTTCTACTATGCCTAGAACATTAGACACTCCAATATGCATTAAGATGGAATGAAGGGACTTCAGACCACTTAGTTTCACAAGGGGCAATAGGACAGGATTCAGTACAAGATGTTTTGAGTCCAACTTCTCTGGGGAAAAGGTCTAGCTTATGTGTTATTTGGTTACAGGGGTTTGTGAGATGTTAGGGGATTGGTAGTACCTCTGGTGAGGGACACATAATGCTCTTTCAGGGATAGTTGGTCCACCTCTGGTCCCCACCCTGCACTCAGCTCTCACCTGTGGCTCCTAGAAGTTGTCAGCATGCGACAGCGGCCACACCCCAGGAATGGCTTTGACTGGCCAGCAAAACCAGGTAAAGGTAGCCAATGGGTCTCAAACCTTTAGTGCATTAGGAACTTCCCCTGCATGTCAAGACAGGCTCCGGCAGATTGAGCGGATGAGACCACTAGTGGGACCAATGGTCAAGAAGGTGCTTTCTGCACATGCTAGAGAGGGAAGTGAGGGGCAGATGGGGCTCGTCAGATGTCAGTGAAGCTCAGATGCTGACAGGAGAAGAAGCAGGTATAGAGAGAGAACAGTTAACAGCGGAAGGCAGAGAGGAGGGGGGAGAGCAGCTGTAATCTGAGCTCTGTACAAAGGGGAGAGAAAGAGAGGGTCAGGCGGCTGTGTGAGAGCTCCAAAGTGAGTCAGACGTTGGGATGCAGGAAGCATTCTCGCCCAAATCTTGTAGGATCTCAAAAGTGGCCGAGACGCACAAAGGTGGGGGCTTCCATGCTAGGGAAGTGGGAGGAGCTCAGTCCGGGCAACTCCATCTTCTGGGGAGGACGTTGAGTAGAGGAGTTCCGTCCTAGTTTGTTGTTTTAGCAATAAATCTGAAATCGTCTCGCATTTATGGGAGAGACCAAGCCATAACATCAACCTAGGAACATAGCCCATCTACGAGAAGAAAAACTCTGATCCTAAACGTCCGCTGCCTTGCAGAATATCTTTGGAAGAAAAAAAGGCTAAGGAGTAAACCCTATACAAATCCAGAGTGGAGTCCCTAAGATGGTTGGATGGCGTCTTGTATACCTCCTTCCTTCAACTCCTGCAGCCAAAACATATTGCTCTGCTTTCTCTTGGACCACATCAGCAAGGTTGAGAGGGCGGCGCGGGACCTCCATACACACTGCCCGGCCTTGTGCTCAAGGGAGGTCACTTTGGTGTCAGCACACTGGTTTGACTTCACCCCTGGAAGTGCAATCTGTCTCTCGAGGCAGACGGATGCCAAAAACTATTTGGTATGGTGCATCCAGACAAGCAAGAGGCAATATGTGCAGTTTAAGGGCACATCCCACCCAACTAAAAGTAAAGGAGGGCATGAAGAAAGGCCTTTGTAAGGTGTGGCCTACAGAGGGGGCATGATTTGGAGAGAGTCCAGATATAGAGACCCAGAAGACCACTTAAAGCCCCCTGGACCCGAGTTTCCTCACCTCTGTGCTAAACCATAGTGTGCCCATCAGGTTCTGTTTTTTCCTTTTTGACCTCCCTGCTCCCTTCCCTACCTATGTTGCATATTCACTTTGACTGTGAGGATGGATGTTTTATTTCTCTCCCCCCCCCCCAATTCTGTGTCAAGCACTTAGATCAGTCTAAGGCACTAAAGCAATCCATCACCACCATCGCCATTTAGCAGGGTGGGTTCGTTTTATGAATGCAAACAAACTTATGCCCACAGTTAAAGGAAAAGAAGTTGTCTACAGATTAGGGTTGCCATGTTGTTTTCTGCAAAGAGCTGCTGTGCATTCCCTGGCTATATGGCAGGCAGAAGCTCAGCAAACTCGTGTGTGTGTGTGTGTGTGTGTGTGTGTGTGTCCCATGCCTGTTGTGCAGCTCAAAGCAAAGGAGCTCTTGAGAGAGAGGATAAACCTTATGGAAGGCAATTCTGGAAGCAGCCAAAAGGCAAACCCCAGGCCTTCCCATTCCCTTTCGCGTAGGCAGACCTCATTTAATAAATCTGTTATGTTGGCGCTTTTCCACAGCAATGCTCTAGGTTCTGCCCACAGCACCACAAATCCTGTCTGCCGCTACAAAAGGGATGTGGAGGTGTGAAGTTCCCTCTGCGTGTAATCCAGCTCTTGAAGGGTTATTTCAAAACCTCAGAATTTGAATTTTTAAAATACCGGGTCACCCAGGCCCATTTCCACACCCACCTCAAGGATCATGGGGTTGTGTTTTTTTCAAAAAACTTCATTTTGAGGCTTTAAGGTTGGAGAAATCTGTCTGGCATTGTGGATGTTGCTCTTCTGCAAAATATGGCATCCTTCCCTTTCCAAAACAACAACCACCACCACCACCCAACAGTATTCTCTGACAGGCAATGCACCCTTTGACAAAATATCTTAACTCTTTCCTTTGAATTCAAGCAAAGAATGCATTTTGGATTTTCGGAGATTGCACAGACTTAATCCCTTCTCCACAGAGGAAAGACCAAAAAAAACCCAACAACTGCAGAAATGGCATATTCTGTTACACTGTCATCTGTATAAAATATTGTTTGGACTCCAGGCCGATTGCTTCAGGAAATTATTGATGAGAGCAGCTGTTATTCCACAGTAAGAGGAGGCAAGTTCTCTTCTTTCCAAGCAGGGCACTTTTGAGCTACCTTAAGTTGATAATCATGCCACAGAGGCATGCAAGATTGGATTTTAAATTACAGAGGGTGGAGTGAGAGGAGAGAGAAAATGCTCAGGAAAAGCAACTCTTTATAGACTTCCCTTAAGAACTTCTGCAAAGGCTCTGGGACACCGCCCTGCCCTTTGAAGGCTCCGCTGGAAACAAAAATGAAAATTCAGAGCGTAAGATACACACTACAATCAGTATCCAACTTTCAGATGCACTGCTGCTGAGCCGAACACTGTAATTACAATTATAACCCTGTGATGCTTTGTGCATAAATTATTCAAATTAAACCACATAGATTATTCAAATTTTATCTGCAAGAAACACTTCTTTAACACACGGACGGACGTGCACTCACAAAATCCCAGCTAACAATAATGTGATGTACAGCTCATTGCTACAAAATGTCAAACCATTAAAGGCTTGAGTTAAAGAATAATCTGCTTTCAGAACCGGCGGTCACTACACAAAAGAAACTGACTTATTTCCAGTTGAATTAATTCTGCAACGGGCTTTCTTTCTGTTTGGCTTCAGAGCACAGACTTGCAATACCTGGGTGTTCAGAGTAGAAATGATAATTTAATGGAAAGAGCATTGAACCTGAAGGGCCCTCACCTGTGCCGGATCCTCAGAAGCAGACACCAGCTGAATCCGCTCTGGCTCCGGAGGTGATCGAGGACCCGTTGCCTGCAGGTGCTCCTCTCCCAGCCCTGTCAGGGGAAGGTGAGGTTGCCTCTGGGTTCAGTAACCCTCCAGCCTCTCCGGAGCTGCAGAGGCTCAGGGCAGAGAGGCGGAGGGAACTAAGTTCTCTCAGGAGGAGTGCTTGCCTTAAGGCCAGGAGAGGCGAGTCACCTGTGGGCCAGGACTGCCCTAGGCCTCAGAGGAGATAAAGGCCAGTCAGCCCAGTCCCAAGTTGCGGGAGCAACATCCTTGGTAACCTGTTCCTGCCAGCACCCTGTCCTGCTCTTCCAGAGTTCCTGACCACGCCCGGCTCCTTGCCTTGGACCCCGCTTCGCCCTTGATGGACAGCCTCCATACGCTCGACCTAGGACCGGACTCAGACCACGCCGCACGGTAACCCTCCCCCCGGGACCAGCACACCTCCCTGCGCCGAGGCCTACCGCACAGAATGGGTGCTGGCAAGGGTGTACTTCCTGCCTCTCCAGTTTGCTCAGGCTCGGTGTTGAGGCTCTCCCTAGCATCCCCTGGTCCCTGCACCTCTTCTCCACTGGAGGTGGGGCTTTCCTCCTCGCCAGAAGATGAACTGCTTCGCAAGATTTTCGGAGGCTCCCTATAACACAACTGCCCTTCCATCTCTCGCCTCTGAGCTGATGGCAGTCCCCGGCCAACAGCTATCCATTCAAATTTGCACTTCTCCAAATAATGGGCCCAGTGTGCATATTATTAACAAATACAACAGTTCATCTATGGGGAAACTGCATACAATAATGTGTATAGTAGCAAAAATGTGTACTAAAATACCGATGAATTTCCGTGAAGATTTCTTTTTGTGGGGGGGATCATAAACTGATGTGGAAAACTGAACTTACGGTTGGAAAAAATTTGAAACCGAGACAAACCAAAATGGACAGAATTGTCCATCCCTGGTTGAGATTCTGATTCAGTTACAAGTTTCCTTCTGTGTCATTGGACTTCTACAATGTATATCTTGTGCAACCTTGTTGACAGGCTTGCTCCCCTGTGGCCGTAATGAGCAGATCAGACGAAAGGGAATTCTTACCAGTTAGTTTATTTAATAAACACAGCGAAGGACAAAAGAAAGCATCTAATTAGAATGGTGGTGGTCCCAAGTGAGTTCACTCCCTCCTCCGTCTCTATTAATCTACGTCATGCCTATGTCTTGTAATCTGAGTTTGTAACCTCTGTGCTTTCTGTTCTGACACTTTCTGAGTTCTCCTGGACTTTGGGGAAGGGGGGTGGATGCTATCCAGAGACTGTGGATCTGTTAACGCTCTCTCTTCTAGTGTTTCTTCTGCTAGCTGTTCCCCATCCAATGTTTCCCAGCTTCTGCCTTCTGAACAATGCCCCTCTGCAAACCGCTGTTCCAATTCTACACTGTCCTCCTGCTTCCGGAAAGATTCAGGATCAGGAGGGGGGGTGGCTCCCACCATTCTTCCTCAGTGCAGCCCTCCTCAGCACAGTCCCTGACATCTGTACCAGCTGTAATTCCTGCAGCCATCAGAAATGCCACTGCCAATCACTGATCAGCATCAGTCCAGCCTGACATTATTGCTGCAGATTACCAACCGGGCTTCTGAAGCATCAAGCACTTCCACCGTCAATATTTTGTACACAAATTATTTAGCAGCGAGAGGCAGAGAACACCCAGCTGTGTGAGAGAAAGAGGTGAGAGGATCACTTGTGAAACTTACAGTGCCTCATCTCCCAGGGTCCTTTATTGTTAAGCCTCAGTGGCAAGAGATTGTTTTCTCTTCCTTCCATGTCCTCTTCACTGGATGGTTGCACGCAGTTGAAGCGTATTGATGAAGCAATGCAGAGGGAGGACATACCCCTTTAAAATCAGCCAGTTATCACTTTTTGGCTTCTTGGCATGCTTGCTTCTGCCATCTGCTTGCACATTTATTTTAAAACAACATGTAGCAAAAATAAACGAATGTTAAGGTGCACGGCAACAGATGTATGATGGCAGAAAGACCTGTAAATATCTCGATAAAAATGGAAACCAACGTGTTTGTTCTCTACATAGACCAGGTCAGCACTGCTCATGAACCACCAAGCCAAACGCACCTACCAGCCATTAAAAGTGACCTGACAAACCCGAGACAAACCCCTGTGTTGCAAAATGTAACAATCTACAAAAATGCAAACGCAACACGCTGGCTAATAACTGTTAGTCGGTTATGATGTCATTCAAAATATACAAATAAGCCACTTCAAAATGATGTATATATCATACAACACATCTCACAAAATATACAAGTAACTACAAGCTGTTATTTGTATCAGAGTCAAACAAAGAATCAAACCAATCAAGGAATAGCGAGGAACGCCAAGCCGTCTCTCAAAGGAAGACGTCTCACAAAAGTCTCAAAAGGACAGTATATCCGGAATAGTTCAACTGTTTCGGAATAAAGTCTTCATCAGCGAATAATTATCAGTGAAATATACACACTAGTAGGGATCAAGCTAGTGGATCAGTGAGCACTGATGAAGACTTTATTCCAAATAAATAAATGAACATTGTGGAATATGCAGACTTTTGTGAGAAGTCTTCCATTAAAAGTGACCTGGCAGATGTTTGACAGTCTCTGGCCGCTACTGTCCCCCAGCATTTTATTATTTATACCCTGCCCATCTGACTGGGTTGCCCCAATCACTCTGGGTGGAAATAAAATGCTGGGCATCTTCCACAAATAAAGCGCTTGATGTCCATCTCCTGCCCATTGATTTAGGATTAGGTAAAATACTTGCATGGACATGTTGCAAAGGGGCTTTACTCGGCGAATGAATTGCAGCTCACAAATATATAAAAACATAATAAAACATTAAAAACTTCCCTATACAGGGCTACCTTCAAATATCTTCTAAAGGTTGTATAGTTACTTATCTCCTTGGCTCAGGGGTCACATAACTCCATACTCTCCAATATTTCTCATGAACACCTAGCACCCGGTCAGTGCATATTTGTGACATTGGATCATTTGGTTCCGCAAGCCTGAGATTCTCCGTGATGTCATTGGTGGCGTCGACAAGCACTGATGACTATTTGCCGTCCCTGTAGCAATAGGGCAGTAGGGTGGGCGATTTGTGGCTTCTGGGCTGTGAGGGAGCAGCGCTGATCAGATGGGTTAGCTCAACAACTCTGGTCCAACCCCCCAAAAAAGCTCAACAACTCTGGGCAATCTCTCTCTCCCCCCCCCCATTTTCTGAAGTTTGAGTCCCCCAAAATAGGTGGTGTCATACACATGGGGGCATGTTATACATGAAAAAATATGATACTTTTTCTTCTTTTATGGCAATGCATTACGTGGCTACCCTACTCAGCTCAGTTTGGTCAGTTTCCATATACAAACCCCGCAACATCTCTCCGATGAAAATAGAGGTGTCCTATTTAATAATAATAACAACAACAACAACAATAATAATAATAATAATAATAATAATAATAATAATAATAATAAATAATTTATACCCTGCTCATCTGACTGGGTTGCCCCAACCACTCTGGGAGGCTACCAACATATATAAAAAATAATAAAACATTAAACATTAAAAACTTCCCTATACAGGGCTACCTTCAGATATCTTCTAAAGGTTGTATAGTTGCCGTATTTTTCGCCCTATAAGATGCACCAGACCACAAGACGCACCTTGTTTTTGGAGGAGGAAAACAAGAGAAAAAAATATTCTGAATCTCAGAAGCCAGAACAGCAAGAGAGATAGCTGCGCAGTGAAAGCAGCAATCCCTCTTGCTGTTCTGGCTTCTGGGATAGCTGCGCAGCCTGCATTCGCTCCATAAGACGCACACACATTTCCCCTTACTTTTTAGAAGGGAAAAAGTGAGTCTTATAGAGCAAAAAATACGGTACTTATCTCCTTGTCTCAGGGATCACATAACTCCATACCCTCCATACCCTCAACTAGAGCCAGGGCTTTCTCGGCTGCGGCTCCAATCTGGTGGAACGCCCTGTCACAAGAGACTAGGGCCCTGCGGGACCTGACATCTTTCCGCAGGGCCTGCAAGACAGAGTTGTTCCACCAGGCCTTTGGTCAGGGCGCAGCCTGACTCCCTCCTCTGGCAACCTGCACAGAACTTTGCTTAACGGTTGCCATTAATTTGATTTTAATTAATTGTTATAATGAAATGTTTTAGAATGTTAGATTATTTGATTGTTTGATTATTTGATTGTTGTTAGCCGCCCTGAGCCCGGCTTTGGCTGGGGAGGGCGGGATATAAATAAAATTTATTATTATTATTATTATTATTATTATTATTATTATTATTATTATTATTATTATTATTTCTGTAATGAAAAAAGGGACATCTTAAGAGAAAATGGGACAGATCAGAAACCAGGATGGCTTCTGTAAATCTGGGACTGTCCCTGGAAAACAGGGACACTTGGTGGGTCTGGGATGTGCTGACATCACATCCTTTGTATTATTAAATGTTTTCAGATGCCTGGCTAGTTCTACATACAGAGCATTGGTCCAACACTTGCTCACAAATGCTGCTGAAGTGAACAATCTCCTTGAATGAATTGAAAAATCACCTCTTTCTTCCACTGTGATTGTTCAATTCATAGGAAGAAGCAGGGGATCTTACATGAGCGGCTTGTTCAACCATGACTCTACACACACGGGTAGCCAGCGCATGTGAGCAGGTCTCCTTTGGGAAGCAGCAGCTATTTTATGCCAGAATCCGCTGGTAGTGACTACTGCGAAAGCAATTAAACGGATCTGTCTATTAGGAAGAGAGATGCTGAGGGATTTTGTTTGCTTAAACAAAGCAGCCATATTTGCACTTCCTGAACTAATATGTAGAATTGCAGTTGTTCTTCGGTTTCCAGACGTCTCCCAATTTTGTCACATACCAAGGTGCAAACATAAAAAAGAACCCACCTCTCATTTTAAAATACATACATTTTTTAGGGTGTGTGTACAAAAAATGTGTATTTTAGGGCATATTTGGGGGGGGGGGAATAATGCAAATTTTCATGAATTTTTAAAAAACCTAGATTCAGGTAGGTAGCCATGTTGGTCTGATGCAGTCAAAATATAATAATAATAATAATAATAATAATAATAATAATAATAATAATAAATTTTCCAGTAGCATCTTAGAGACCAAGAACAAACTTAAAAAGGTAAAGGTAAAGGGACCCCTGACCAGTAGGTCCAGTCGTGGCCGACTCTGGGGTTGCGGCGCTCATCTCACTTCATTGGCCAAGGGAGCCGGCGTACAGCTTCCGGGTCATGTGGCCAGCATGACTAAGCCACTTCTGGAGACCAGAGCAGCGCATGGAAATGCCGTTTACCTTCCCACTGGAGGTATTTATCTACCTATTTATCTACTTGCACTTTGAGGTGCTTTCAAACTGCTAGGTTGGCAGGAGCAGGGACCAAGCAACGGGAGCTCACCCCGTCACGGGGTTTGTTTTGTTTGTTGGCAGTTCAATTTTTAATGTCGATTCAAGAATGCGTCAGACACAAGCCCCAGAATGTATACTATAAACACAGAAAACCCATGGTATACTATAAACACAGAATGTATACTATAAACACAGAAAACCCATAGCATAGGATTAGGTGATAGTTATGAACAGGGAAGGCAACTAATACATTTGTCTAATCAGGTCTCTCTTCCGCCAAATACATGCTGGACAGATTGTGCGTTTTAAGCAATCACCTAGAACTATAAGGAGATCAGGCCAGACACACCTCAAAAGGGAGGGGAAAGCACATGCAAGGAGCCACCACTGAAAAGACCCTTTGCTGAACCCTCAAATCACATACCATTTCCTATCAAGGGTCCACCAAGAGAGCCTCACTATTGATCTTAAAACATGGGAGGTGTATATGGAAGAGGGCTTTGTTGCAGATATTTGGGTTCTTGCATATAACAAAGTACCGTACTTTTCCGTGTATAACACGCCCCCTATTTTGGGGGACCCAAAGTTGTACAGCTTTTGGGGGGAGGATTGCCCTGAGTTGTTAAGCTTTTTTTTTAGATGGGAATGACAAAAACCGCTCACCCACCAGACCGACAATGATGCTCGCACACATCGCCAAAGCAACCTATCCTCTGTCCCATCACCGAAAAAGGCAACAAATAGCCCGCCCAATTGCCGCAGTGACAGCCAATCGACACCAGCCCTTGCCGCAGCCACCAGTAAGAATCCCCAACTCACGGCAGCAACCAATCCCACGTCCCCACAATGCACTACCCATGTATAAGACGACCCATAATTTTGAACATGATTTTTCAATTAAAAAAAAACACATAGTCTTATACACAGAAAAGTACGGTACTCCATATATGAAACTACCTAATCTTAGCTCTGCCTTGGGTGTGTGTTTCATTGTAGCCTTATTGGAGTTCACCGATTGGGTCTGCGTTGCTCCCGGACAGGAGGAAGGAAGTCAAATGACACTGAGGTTGGTTCAAAGAAAGAGTTTATTCTGCTCTCCGGATAGCAGAAGGCACTTGCGTGGTCAGTCCACAGAAAGTCCAAAGAAATGAGAAGTTTCATGCAGTATATATATCCTCCAGGCACCCTCTCCCTCCCTCCCCAAGAATCCAACCACATCAGCCTATGTACGCAGGTTGACATCACAGATGTTCCTGCTGTGGTATTCTTAACCATAAAAGGGTATTCCTTCCTGTACTTCTGACCATAAAAGGATCTTCCTTCCTGTACTTCTGACCATAAAAGCATCTTCCTGTTCCTACTCTTATCTTGGAGCAAGAGGTCATCATCTCCGAGAACACACTCTGGCGCTGTTCCCATACTGGGTCTGTGCGTCTTTGTGGTCAGGACATAAGATAAGGCACAGACGTGTCTTCTCTGTTCTACTGGTAAAGTCAAGGCTTTGCTTGCCATCACAAACTGATAAAGGAGAGGGCTCTGAGCATTTGTTTATACAGCTGAGCCTTTTGGCTCAAGAGCTCAAGTTTATGCATTTTAGAAATGCTAAGAAGAAAAGGGGGGTTCGAGTCAGTTTTAAACTGACTGCACAGAAACCCATTCCTTCATCATGAAAATATATTCCTCAAGGTCGAAATGCCTCCTGTTCTAAACTACACACACACCACCCGCAGTTGTTTAGATGTTTCCATAAAAGCAAGTCTCCTTCGCTTCATCCCATCAAAGTTCTTTTCCATGCTGCAGTTTGTTCTGCTTCTTCTGGCAGGGACAAAGAGAGACGTTGTTTGTTTGTTTGTTCGTTTAAAAAAGGGAAAAAAAGGAAATGGAAGATTTCTCCCTCTTCCTAATAGTTGCAGCTGTTTCCTACCTAAAAGCACAAGGACTCTTCAAAATAAGAAAGAAGGGAGTTTTTCTTCCAAGAAAGCATCAATAATAAATCAACCAGAATAATAAATGAACATTGAGGAAAACATGGCTTTGCAAAGCTGGATTCCCTTCGAGTCTTAGCGGAGCATTTAAGAAAAAAAATTCAGAATGATTTGGACGTGTGATCTGATTATTTGTCTACATTATAGTAATTAGCATAAATAGCAAAAAAAAAAGTTAGAAGATCATGGCTCAAACAGCAGACAATAAACGCTTTCTCCTGCCATTTGTTACCTCAAAGTCAATGAGTTGCACAGCTGCTGAACATTTCTAATGCTTCCAATGCAAAATAATTATCCTAACACATTTGCTGCAGTCCAGCCACCAATACAGCCAAACCTCGGTTGTCGAACGTAATCTGTTCTGGAAGTCCGTTCGGCTTCCAAAATGTTTGACAACTGAGGTGCGGCTTCTGATTGGTTGCAAGACCTTCCTGTTTTCAAGCAGAACTCGCGTCGGACGTTTGGCTTCCAAAAATGTTTAAAAACCAGAGCGTTTACTTCTGGGTTTTTGGCGTTCCGGAGCCGAAACGTTCCAAAATGGAGCCGTTCAGGTACTGAGGTTTGACTATATTTATCCAACACCCAATAGACATGCTTGGATTTTACCCCTGTTGGGCAAGCAGTAGCTTTTGAGAGATCTAAGGATGCATACACAGGGCTAGCCCGGGAGGTTTTCACACCCAATTGTAATAATAATAATAATAATAATAATAATAATAATAATAATAATAATAATAATAATTTATTTGTACCTCACCCATTGCCTGGGTTGCCCCAGCCACTCTGGGTGGCTTCCAGCATATGCAAAAACGTAAGAAAACATTAAACATTAAAACATTAAAAAACTTCCCTATACAGGGCTGCCCTCAAGTGTCTTCTAAAGGTTGTATAGTTACCGCTTGACATCTGGTGGGAGGGCGTTCCACAGGGTGGGCGCCATTACTGAGAAGGCCCTCTGCCTGGTTCCCTGTAGCTTAGCTTCTCACAGTCAGGGAGCCGCCAGAAGGCCCTCGGAGCTGGATCTCAGTGTCCGGGCTGAACAATGGGGGTGGAGACGCTCCTTTAGGTATACTGGGCCGAGGCCATTTCAGGGTCAACACCAACACTTTGAATTGTGCTCGGAAACATACTCTTTAGGTTTGAGCGGTGATTTTTGAGGTGGCCATTTTTGAGGTGGCAGAGTCTCCACAAGGTAACTGTCCCCCGCAATTAGGTAAAGGTAAAGGGACCCCTGGCCATTAGGTCCAGTCGTGACCGACTCTGGGGTTGCGGCGCTCATCTTGCTTTATTGGCCAAGGGAGTCGGCGTACAGCTTCCGGGTCATGTGGCCAGCATGACTAAGCTGCTTTTAGCGAAACCAGAGCAGCACACAGAAATGCCGTTTACCTTCCCGCTGGAGCGGTACCTATTTATCTACTTGCACTTTGACGTGCTTTCGAACTGCTAGGTTGGCAGGAGCAGGGACTGAGCAACGGGAGCTCACCCCGTCACGGGGATTCGAACTGCCGACTTTCTGATCGGCAAGTCCTAGGCTCTGTGGTTTAACCCACAGCACCACCAGTGTCCCTTGTCCCCCACAATTACTAGACAACAAACAACTGTTGGAAATGGACACACATCTGACATACATTCAGAAAGCTACCACATTCAGAAAATGCTAAGCATTTTCCCCCATGTAGTGGTGACTAGCAGCAGATTCACAATATCATGCAGTTTGTGCTTCCTACATCTTCTATCTGCCTCAAAGGCCCTGAAGGCTGCTGCCTAGCTCCGCTTATAAGCATCAGTGTGAATCTGCTTATTTTTTACTGAGCGGGGAGGAAGAGGGGATGTCAGAAAGAGAGGGGGGAAGGGGTGTCAGAAAGAGAATACTGAGAACATAGATAATTAAATATTTATTTCTACCTCTGGTTTTGATAAAAATTTGATAAGTTTTGGCAACAAGTCAATAATGAATATCTGAAGTATGGAGTGGGTGGGAAGTTGTATGTAAAGTAAGAAGATATTCTTTATTATACTACATTTTTCTCTCTCTCATTTTTTCTCTTTCTTAATTGATTTGTTTTATATCTTTGTATTAATGGATGATGAAGTATGCTTCCTTTGTTCATTTCAATTAAGCAAATAAATAAGTAAATAAAGTATAAAGAAGGTGGTCTTCCTGAGGGAAGGGAAAGCTGCCATCTTGTTTTTTTCTCCCTTACTTTAAATCTCTGAAATAAACTGAAATGGTGGGAGAAAAAAATGAAGAAGAAGAAGAGTTTGGATTTGATATCCCGCTTTATCACTACCCGAAGGAGTCTCAAAGCGGCTAACATTCTCCTTTCCCTTCCTCCCCCACAACAAACACTCTGTGAGGTGAGTGGGGCTGAGAGACTTCAAAGAAGTGTGACTGGCCCAAGGTCACCCAGCAGCTGCATGTGGAGGAGCGGAGACGCGAACCCAGTTCCCCAGATTACGAGACTACCGCTCTTAACCACTACACCACACTGGCTCCTGGGTACTGGAGTTTGTTAGGGATGCTGGGAATTGCAGCTCTGTGAGGGGTAAGCAACTTCTCAAGAATTTTGGGGGGAAGCCATGTGCTTTAAGTGCATGATGCCATGTGCTTTAAGCGCATGATGCACACACAACCCCAGATGGGGAAATAGCACAGATTGGAAGAGCTGAACTCCCCTTTCCCCTGTTCTTGTATTGGGGGGAAGTTGCTTGCCAAAATGAGTACAACAGGACAAATGCAAACTAAAATGCTGATGAGCTGTCACGAGGACTTCAAAACAAAGAATCATATGCTGATGTGCCAAGCCAAATTTAGCAATGAGAGAATGGGAGACACTGAAATTGACCGATTCATCCATCCCTAATGGGGATGGATGACAGTAAGCTGGCTGAGAAGGAGTGGATCATTCCCTCATTCCTCCACAAATCCACTTGATCAAAGGCAACCCTCAACATCCAAGATGTTGCTGGCTGTGCAAGAGGAGACTATTGACCAACATCATATTTAATTAGGGTCCTTAGCGCATGGAATTGTGAGCTGGATTGTGGCCAAAGAGCATTGGGCAAATACTTGTATTGGATCTTGGGGGGGGGGAGTGATGCGAATAACAGAAATCTCACAAAGGAGGGAGAGTGATAAACATGAGGCAACAGTGGAAAGCCGGCAGTTCATGCTGGATGCTGAGATGAGCCTGTCATAAATCTGGCTAAGCAGTTCCTAATAGTGGCAGAAATCACTACAAACGAGGAGCTCTGAATTAGGGCAGAGATTAAAGTCGGGGACAAGAGCTCACCCATCAGCTGCTGAGTAATGGAAATGACGCTAATTGAAATTCTGGTCGCTTAATCCCCCTCTCACCACCCCCACCCCCACCCCAACCCTTTAATAGAAACAATTATAAAATGCAAATACCGACGAGCTGCAAATACCCCACACTGCCGACATATAATTTCTGAAATAAAATGCTGGGCATCTTCCACAAATAAAGCGCTTGATGTCCATCTCCTGCCCATTGATTTGGGATTAGGTAAAATACTTGCATGGACATGTTGCAAAGGGGCTTTACTCGGCGAATGAATTGCAGCTCACAAAAGGGGAAAGCAAGCTTAGTCCTTCTGAATGAAACATCAGGACGTGATGAAAGACAGGGCTCGGCGCACGGAAGCCCTTTAAGAACACCTGCAAATCTAATTTCTCGTCCTGCTTTTATCTGTGGATGAATGGAGGGCCAAATCCCGACTCCCACGAGGCCTCCTTTCCGTTCATTCAGCAACAGATGATGGTCAGGGATTAACAGAAGCAGAGAAAGAGAGAGAGAACCATTTGCAAGAGCCTGACAAGCTCCGCGCCTCTTCTGGAATGTGCCAATCTGGTCTCCTGGACACCTTGCAACTGAAGAAAGGCAATGTTTACACCTTCGTTGCCTCCTTCCATTGCCTCATGCATTTGAAACTAGGACAAGTATATTTTACCAATACGTGGGATGCAGTGTAGCTGAAATTAAGAATTAAATGGGAGAGATGTTAACATGACCTTAGCTCTCCCACTAAAATCAGCAGGGCTTAAAAGCACTTGACTCAGTCAAGCTCCTCCTTTCCTGATATGCTTTTTTTCCTCCTGCCCTCACACCTGCCTGTTCCAATCTTGATATTTTTTAATCATCAGGACAGAATGGCTATTGAACCCTTATTGTCTCCTAGGATTCCCCTTTCTTCATTAGTCTCTCTTTCTATTAGCTTTTTATAACCTCATATCCCATTCATCCTTCCAGACAGCTTCCATTAAATCCCTTCAATTAGCTGTTCCATCCTTCCTTGCTTATTTAAGATGATTGCGTGCAAAGGAAGACAAAATTCTGATCTCTTTAGAAGTTGCACTTAGAATCATAGAATCTTCGAGCTGGAAGGGACCCAAGAGTCATCTAGTCCAACTCTCTCCAATGCAAGAATCTCAACTGAGGCATCCATGAAAGATGGCCATCCAACCTCTGGTTGAAAACCTCCAAGGAAGGAGAGCCCACCACCTCTTGTGGGAATCTGTTCCACTGCCAAACAGCTCTTACTGTGAGAAAGCTTTTCTGAATATTTAGTCATAATCTCCTTTCTTGTAACTTGAAGCCATTGCCTCGAGTCCTACCTTCAAGAGCAGGAGAAAACCAGCATGCTCCATCTTTCCATGTGAAAGCCTTTAAGATATTTGAAGATGGCTATCATCTCTCCTCTCAGTCTCCTCTACTCCAGGCTAAACATACCCAGCTCCTTCAAGCGTTCCTTGGAAGGCTTAGTTTCCAGATCCTTGATCAAGACCACATAACACCGGTCTTGAAAGACCTACATTGGCTCCCAGTACGTTTCTGAGCACAATTCAAAGTGTTGGTGCTGACCTTTAAAGCCCTAAACGGCCTCGGTCCAGTATATCTGAAGGAGCGTCTCCACCTCCATCGTTCACTGAGATCCAGCACCGAGGGCCTTCTGGCGGTTCCCTCATTGCGAGAAGCAAAGCTACAGGGAACCAGGCAGAGGGCCTTTTCGGTAGTGGCGCCCGCCCTGTGGAACGCCCTCCCATCAGATGTCAAAGCGATAAATAACTACCTGACATTTAGAAGACATCTTAAGGCAGCCCTCTTCAGGGAAGTTTTTAATCTGTGATATTTTACTGTATTTTTGGTTTCTATGGAAGCCGCCCAGAGTGGCTGGGGAAACCCAGCCAGATGGGCGGGGTACAAATAAAAAAATATTATTATTATTATTATTATTATTATTATTATTATTATTATTATTATCTTGGTTGCTCTCCTCTGCACACGTTCCAGCCTGTCAACATCCTTCTTAAATTGTAGTGCCCAGAATTAGACACAGTATTCCAGGTGTGGTCTGACCAAGGCAGAATAGAGTGGTACTATTACTTCCCTTGATCTGGACACTATATTTCTGTTGATGCAGCCTAGAATAACGTTAGCTTTTCTTTTCTTTTTTCCTTTTTCTCTTTTTGCTGCTGCATCGCACTGTTGACTAACCTTAAACTTGTGGTCCACCAAGACCCCTAGATCCTTTTCACATGTGCTGCTAGTAAGCCAGGTGCCCCCCCCATCCTATATTTGTGCATCTGGTTCTTCCTCCCTAAGTGCCAGACCTTACATTTGTCCCTATTGAATTTCGTTTTGTTAGCTTGCACCCAGTTCTCCAAACTGTTATGATCATTTTGAATTATGATTTACAAAACAGAGACTTGTGAAAAGGATCTAGGAGTCTTGGTTGACCACAAACTTGACATGAGCCAACAGTGTGACGCGGCAGCTAAAAAAGCCAATGCAATTCTGGGCTGCATCAATAGGAGTATAGCATCTAGATCAAGGGAAGTAATAGTGCCACTGTATTCTGCTCTGGTCAGACCTCACCTGGAGTACTGTGTCCAGTTCTGGGCACCACAATTCAAGAAGGACACTGACAAACTGGAACGTGTCCGGAGGAGGGCAACCAAAATGGTCAAAGGCCTGGAAACGATGCCTTATGAGGAACGGCTAAGGGAGCTGGGCATGTTTAGCCTGGAGAAGAGGAGGTTAAGGGGTGATATGATAGCCATGTTGAAATATATAAAAGGATGTCACATAGAGGAGGGAGAAAGGTTGTTTTCTGCTGCTCCAGAGAAGCGGACACGGAGCAATGGATCCAAACTACAAGAAAGAAGATTCCACCTAAACATTAGGAAGAACTTCCTGACAGTAAGAGCTGTTTGACAGTGGAATTTGCTGCCAAGGAGTGTGGTGGAGTCTCCTTCTTTGGAGGTCTTTAAGCAGAGGCTTGACAACCATATGTCAGGAGTGCTCTGATGGTGTTTCCTGCTTGGCAGGGGGTTGGACTCGATGGCCCTTGTGGTCTCTTCCAACTCTATGATTCTATGATTCTATGACTTTCAGGTCCTGCAGTTACACATGGACAATGAGGCTTTTGGTGGCTGCTTAGATACGATGCCTGTGTTCTGCCTCTACTGTTGACGGAGTCACAAGTGGGTTGTACTTAGGTCCTGCCTGTGGGGCTTCCCATAGGCATCTGATTGGCCATTATGAGAACAGGATGCTTGACAATGCGAGCCTTTGGTTTGCATTAGTAGGGCTGTTCTTAGGTTCTTACGCAGTAGGGCAGAAGGTGAAAAGCTGGACCTGCTAAAATTCCTCCCTCCTCACACTAGGAAGAGGAACAAGTGCCCCGTCTTCATTGCAGGGTTGCTGTTATTTTACCTCATCATCATCATCAAGTGTTGCAGACCCACAGAGGTACTGGCAAGACTTAACAAGCAATGTGCAGATCAGGACCCTGGCCAGCTCCTTGTGGAGCAAGCTGAACAGCACAGGGTAGAAAGGTAAGGATGTTGCTCCTTAGGGAAAGCAATTTTTTAAATACAGTCATACTTCGGGTTACAGACGCTTCAGGTTGCGTTTTTTCGGGTTACGGACCGCCGAAACCCAGAAGTACCGGAACGGGTTACTTCCGGGTTTTGGCAGTCGCGCATGCGCAGAAGCGCTAAATCGCACTTTGCGCATGCGCAGAAGCGCTAAATCACATTTTGCTCATGTTCAGAAGCACTGAATTGCAACCCGTGAGTGCACAGACGCGCAACTGCAGGTTGCGAACGTGCATCCCACACAGATCACGTTTGCAACCCAAGCATCCACTGTACCGAACTACCTTGGAGGGAGTTCATGTCATCGCTTCCTGATGCTCACCAGAGCCCAAAGGGCATTTTCATCCCCATTTTCAAAGCACACAGGTAGTGTGGCAGTAGCTGCATTTTTGAGCTACGTCATATGGTTAGAAATGTTGGACCATCTTCACCAACTGAGTTTGTGCAGCGACTGGGGCGATGGAATAAAATCTTGCCCGCAATATCTTTGCTTACTTTTATTTTTAAATAATAATCAAACAGCTGCAAAAACACCCCTTCTCACCACCTTTCCTCAAACAGTACTCAACAGTATTCCTATAACAGTACACACTATACCACTTGATCAACTTAAATACAGTTTTCAAATAAACAATTACCCTATCACATCGCTGCATTCGGTGCAGCAGGTAAACTCCCCCTGCTAATTAGTTAACTTGTTAAGATACCTCAGATGTGCTGAATTGTCAAAAGCTCACAGATGTGCTGCCATGCAGGTTATAATTACAAAAACACACCTCTGAATAGCCCCATTGACCACATTAATATCAAGAAAACCCAACAAGAAACGCATGTTTAAGAAAGAAAGGAAAAATGCAGGCAGCCCTTGGACCAACTTCAAAGCAAGGGCAGACCAATCTAATCTTATTCATTCCGATCCACATTTCTCTCTGAGCAAGTCCCTTGTCCTCTGTTTTTCCCCCATCCCCTCTGCCATCAGGAATCGAATGACACCATCTTGAAATCGAGCTGATTTTGCTCCCACAGTCTCAACACCCCAGGGCTGATATCCTCAGGGTAACCACAGCAAAGGTCAAACCCTCCAAAGACTCTCAATATCTGCATAACTGTTCCTCTCAAACTGCTGTAGAAAATCACTCCATGGATTATCCTTGAAGGCTATCATTTGGCTTCTCTATAGAATCCAGGCGTTCCATGGGACCTTCTGATTTATCCCCCTGCAGACACTTTTTCCAGTCCCTTTGATGGTTTGATATTACCACCCCCACTTCTGGATTGCGCTTGCACAATGTTGCCAATGGTGGAAGTGGTGATGAACTGTGTTCAACCCAATGGTGTACAAGAGCAACACAAATGCAATTATTTCAACTGCATGCCTGGGGAACTGGGCTTCTTT
The DNA here is from genome assembly GCF_964188305.1 of Podarcis bocagei. NCBI lineage: Eukaryota > Metazoa > Chordata > Lepidosauria > Squamata > Lacertidae > Podarcis > Podarcis bocagei. The sequence continues at coordinate 127,376,507 of NC_138125.1, forward strand.
CGGCTGCTCCAAGGCAGGCAGCAGTGAGCGCTTTGATTCATTAGACAGGATCTCAACCGAAGAAACGAGGAAATCACTCAGGTACCTCTTGATCATTTTAAGTCGTTTTCCAAACATGAGACGGTGAATGGTTCAATGCCCTAGCAAAGAAAGTGGCCAGACTCACAGGCCTCAGAACAGCTGTGCGCTGTAGACGAGCCAGAGCAGTTGGGCACACTAGGCAACATGGCACAATAGGAAGTTGGCATTCACAAATGGGGAGTGTTTGTGATGAACCATTGAGAAAGAGTTTAACTTAATTCCCTGCCGGGCCTCCCACTCACACAGCTGTATAGGTTTATCCTCGTATTTTCTTCGTGAAGTGCAAAGGATTGCATATCCCATCCGATTATTTTCCTCTCTTTTAAGGATTAACTACAAAGCGAAACATGCAGCAGAGGAATTTTTCATTCACCAGGAGAGAGAAAAATCAGCTGTAACATCAAGGTTGCTTTAACAAACACCCAAGTGCTGCTGCTGTTGTTTTGCATCTGGTGTCTTCAAAGCAGTATCTAGGATCAGTATCTAATGTTGGGAAACTGTGTATGTGCAGCTACTCACACAGAGTCAATTAAAGTTTGGCAGACAGCCAGAAGGTCATGTGAAGGAGTAAGTCTGCCTGGTGATAACAGAGGCATGGAGACCGCTCCCTGATTGGTCAAGCTCTCTCAAAGGAGTGATAATTAACGGCCTACTAACTGTTAGTTCAGTGTTTGTGTTCAGAGTTCTGTGTCAGTGTAGGAGCTGTGAGTCGTGTCAGAGAGAGCAAGCTAAAGATCCGTGTTCTGTTCCTGTAAATAGTCCACTGTATATAATAAACACCTAACTACAAGTTCCTGGTTCCTGCTTCATCTATCTTGTCTGCAGCCAAGTTGCCAATTGCTTCCATGGATTCTGCGTGTACTCTGCTAGGTCCGGCTAAGGTCCTGCAACTAGTCAGAAAGTTGTGAAACACCAAATAGGTTTTGCCAATATCTAATATCAAAGGCGGTATCTAGGACCAAGCTTTCCCCTAGAGGCTGCCTCATGGCAGGGGGAGAGGGAAATCATTGGGGTCTGGACTTAGAATGAGCTCTCACACTTTACACCGCGGGTGCCCTTTGCTGGATCGTGCACAGAGCTTCGGACCCCAGGGAACTTACTGGTTGTATGGGCTGGCCTGCCTCTAAGTGTTATTCTTTGGAGGCTCACACCCAGCCTCAGTTAGCCAATTTACACTGCTGGGAGGTGGGGCCAGTTGCATAAATAGGGGGTGGGGCCAGCAACAGCCAGGCAGTCGGCTCTGGAGCTTCACACGCCCAACCCTCCCTTTGTTTAACATTTCTTGTTTGCAGGTTAACCTTTCTTCTTCCTGTTTAGCAGGCATTGCTACGGTCTTTTGGCTGGTTGCTGTTGAAGAACCAGGAAGAATTTTTCCTGCATTGGCAGGTTTTGTCTTTCCCGTAGCAATTCATCACAACTTTGTTGGTTTAAGGCCTTGGGCGGAATCCTTTAGTCTTATCTTCCCTATATGGGGGGGGCATGAAGTGGTGACACCCACCCACCCACCCCACGCGGCGGTGATTCCAGGGTCCCCTCTTAAAGGGGTTGTAATATTGGTGTCACTGGCCATACACTGAAAGGTTGTCAGTGAACTACCCTGCATGCAGGGATATGGGCTGGGCTGCCTGCGTACACATGCTTCTTGCAGTGCACCCCCGTATCCCATTTATCATGAGGAGCCCCAGTTTCCCCAGCTGGGGGGCTGGGAGGGATACACTTGGCTTAGGCCCAAGTTTAATAAAGTTATGGCCAAATTTTAATTCCATAACACGTTGTCATGAGTCATTAGTCCTTTCTGGTGGTCCCTGGGGGCTGAGGCGGTCGCCGCCTGGTTACGCAAAACAGCATTTCCAGGGAAGCCTTGGTATCAGGAGGTTTTTGACAGATGACTGGAAGCAACTATAGGATAGGCCCTTCAGTTCATCCCAGAATTCTGCCCCACACACCTTGTGATTTCCATTTCTTACAGCACTTCTAATTACTTGGTTGCACTAATAATAATCATAATATTTATTTATTTATTCATTCATTCATTCCCCATCCATCTGGCTGGGTTTCCCCAGCCATTCTGGGCGGCTTCCAACAGAATATTAAAAACCACGATAAAACATCAAACATTAAAAACTTCCCTAAACAGGGCTGTCTTCAGATGTCTTCTAAAAGTCATATAGTTGTTTATTTCCTTGACATCTGATGGGAGGGCGTTCCACAGAGTGGACGCCACTACCGAGAAGGCCCTCTGCCTGGTTCCCTTAACTTTGCTTCTCGCAGTGAGGGAACCACCAGAAGGCTCTCAGAGTTGGACCTCAGTGCCTAGGCTGGATGATGGGGGTGGAGACGCTCATTCAGGTATACTGGGCCAAGGCCGTTTAGCGCTTTCAAGGTCAGCACCAACACTTTGAATTGTGCTTGGAAACGTACTCTTTAGGTTTGAGTGGTGATTCGCTCTCAGCCATTTTTGAGGTGGCAGAGTCTCCACATGGTAACTGTGCCCCGCAATTACTAGACAACAAACAACTCTTCGAAATGGACACACATCACAAGCTACCACATTCTGAAAATGCTAAGCATTTTTTTCCCAAGTAGTGGTGACTAGCAACAGATTCACAACATCATGCAGTTTGTGCTTCCTACATCTTCTATCTGCCTCAAAGGCCCTGAAGGCTGCTGCCTAGCTCTGCTTATAAGCATCAGTGTAAATCTGCTTATTTTTTACTGAGCAGGGAGGAAGAGGGGATATCAGAAAGAAAGAGGAGGGAAGGGGTGTCAGAAAGAGAATACTCTAATAATGCTCAAATCCTTACTACAAAAACCAACTTTTGATATTCAACATGTCCTGTGACTGTTGCTCAATTTTCCTGGGACAACTCATGAATTGATTTATTGTTGTCTGCTTCAGACATGCCTTTTGGTCAACAATGTTGCTATTTTAAGATGGGGTTGATCATAATAATATTTTTTTTTATCTATACCCTGCCCATCTAGCTGGGTTTCCCCAGCCACTCTGGGCAACTCCCAACAGAATATTAAAAAACACAATAAAACATCAAACATTAAAAATTTCCCTAAACAGGGCTGCCTTCATATGTCTTCTCAAAGCCGGATAGTTGTTTACTTCCTTGACATCTGATGGGAGGGCATTCCACAGGGCGGGCACCAATCTCAAGAAGGCCCTCTGCCTGGTTCCCTGTAACCTCACTTCTCGCAGTGAGTGAACTGCCAGAAGGCTCTCAGAGCTGGACCTCAGTGTCCGGGCTGAACAATGGGAGTGGAGATGCTCCTTCAGGTATACTGGGCCGAGGCCATTGAGGGCTTTAAAGGTCAGTACCAACACTTTAAATTGTGCTCGGAAACATACTGGGAGCCAATGTAGGTCTTTCAGGACCAGTGTTATATGGTCTCTACAATAGAATTGTGGGAAACATGTGGGGCTGTGGTCTAAACCACAGTCTAGGGCTTGCTGATCGGAAGGTCGGCGGTTCGAATCCCCGTGATGGGGTGAGCTCCCATTGCTCGGTCCCTGCTCCTGCCAACCTAGCAGTTCAAAAGCTTGTCAAAGTGCAAGTAGATAAATAGGTACTGCTCCGGCGGGAAGGTAAACAGTGTTTCCGTGTGCTGCTCTGGTTCACCAGAAGCGGCTTAGTCATGCTGCCCACATGACCTGGAAGCTGTCTGCAGACAAATGCTGGTTCCCTCAGCCAGTAAAGCAAGATGAGCGCCGCAACCCCAGAGTCGTCCACGACTGGACTTAACGGTCAGGGGTCCCTTTACCTTTACCTTTACAATAGAATTGTAGAGTTGAAAGGGACCATGAGGGTCATTCAGTCCAACTCTCTGCAATGCTGGAATCTCTTGCCCGATGTGGGGCTTGAACCCACAACCCTGAGATTAAGAATCTCATGCTCTACCAGCTGAGCTATCCCACAAATATCCTGTGCTATACATGCATTCTCCCACCCTTCTCCTTCAGCTAGAAAATGGAGTGGGGGGGGATACAAATATGGATCCTTTTGAAGAAATGTTGTGTGTTTCATGCCTCTATGTCATGCCACAAGAGAAATCAACAGGGCTGACCTAATTCTTGCTTGAGGCCAAGAACAATTTGGTATGTTCCCCAATTCGAGTTGTTGTTGTTGTTTAGTCATTTAGTCATGTCTGACTCTTCATGACCCCATGGACCAGAGCACGCCAGGCACTCCTGTCTTCCACTGCCTCCTGCAGTTTGGTCAAACTCATGCTTGTAGCTTCGAGAACACTATCCAACCATCTCGTCCTCTGTCGTCCCCTTCTCCTTGTGTCCTCCATCTTTCCCAACATCAGGGTCTTTTCCAGGGAGTCTTCTTTTCTCATGAGGTGGCCAAAGTATTGGAGCCTCAGCTTCACAATCTGTCCTTCCAGTGAGCACTCAGGGCTGATTTCCTTAAGAATGGAGAGGTTTGATCTTCTTGCAGTTCACGGGACTCTCAAGAGTCTCCTCCAACACCATAATTCGAAAGCATCAATTCTTTGGCAATCAGCTTTCTTTATTGTCCAGCTCTCACTTCCATACATCACTACTCGGAAAACCATAGCTTTAACTATAGGGACCTTTGTTGGCAAGGTTATGTCTCTGCTTTTTAAGATGCTGTCTAGGTTTGTCATTGCTTTCCTCCCAAGAAGCAGGCATCTTTTAATTTCGTGGCTGCTGCCACCATCTGCAGTGATCATGGAGCCCAATTAGAGTACAAAGCAAAAAAAAAAAGAAGGAAAAAAGACTTAAGGCAAATCCCACTTCAACTTTGACAATGGAACACAGTGTCCTCCCCAGCATTTGAAGGCAGCAGACTAGCTTAGGGAATATGGGGAGGCCAAGTGACACACATAGCTCTGTCTTCTTCCAAGCTTTCAAAATCTGCTGCCCAGGGCAGCTGCCTCACTCTGCCTAATGGTAGGGCCAGACCAAAAGATCAACATGTTTGATTAATCTCTGACTGAAGAAAGGACTGGAGGTCTTGCAGCACAAACACCTCAGCAGTGACAGCTTAAAAAACCCCAGCAACAATCAGAACTGGTTCATTAGGGAAATGAAAATATAACCAGTGGCGTAGCGTGGGGGTGCAGGGGGGGCCGGCCGCACCGGGCGCAACATCTGGGGGGGGCGCTCGCACTCGCAGCTCTCTGCCCCCTGCTAAAATCCACGGGTTAGGGGGCGCAAATTACTTGCCTTGCCCTGGGTGCTGACAACCCACGCTACGCCACTGAATATAACTACCAGTACTTTTTCTTCTTCTTCTAGAAAAACAGGTGCCGGTATTTACCATGAAGTTGTTACTTTAAGTGCCACACTTTTTAACAACAATGAAAAAAGATTTGCCGGTACTGCGTACCCTTGAATACCCCCCGAAGAAGAAATAGCACTGATAACTACCTTAAATAATAACCCCAAGTCATGATAAGTGAAATCTAGGGATGGTATGAAACTGCATGGGTAGTGGAAGAAACTAAATCAATTCCAGTATATGCTTGTCTAATTTACAGTTTTTCCTCGCTGAGTGAAATGGATTATATCTACCAAGAGTTAAGTCTCAACCTTTGTGATGGAAGCAGCCTCCATATATTCTGCTTCAGAGACAAGCCAAAAATAAGATTTCTTAAATTTGATTCACAGCATAAATTTAACACGCACTGCCCTCAAGCCTACTGAAGGCATTTGGACTTTGGGGGGAGAAATGAGATCCGAGTGCCTGTAGCAACCTTGGTAGAGTGTTTCAATGGGGAAAAGGGAAAGCGGGGGCGCTTTGTGCGGCTTATGTGGTGTTTTGGAACACTTCGGATGCCGCACAACATTAGAATGAATTCCTGAATGAACTTGCATCCTGCGAGAAAAGAGAGATGAATTCCTAGACCCTGCTAAGGAAAACAACAAGGGCTTTAGTAACATTCACCATATGGATGAGATATTAAATATGTATTATCATGATGGCAAACACATCTATAATGAAGGGCCAGAGCCAGGCTCTCGTTATACATTTTTAAAATGCTTTCTAGGTATAAACCTGTGATAAAAGGTTTTATATTGAAATATATATATATTATTATTGCAATCTGGCTTCATAAAGTGCACTGGCTTCTCTGCTTTTGAGGGCACTCGGCATATGACAAAGGCACAATTCCTCTTAGGGAAAACAATGTTCTTACAAGAATAGATAAGGTAGATGTATTCTAAGTTATTTTCATTTCATTTGTGCTGTTTTTACAGTTATCCCCCTCCAAGGAACTCAATGTGCTGTGCATAGTTCTCTCTGGTTTTTTCCTTCTTCTTCAGACCATCCTTGTGAGTTAGGTTAGACGGAGAACTGTTAATGGCTGGCCCAAGGTCACCTAGGAAGCCCTGTGGTTGGGTAGTGATTTGAATCTGGGTTTCTGTCCTATCCCAACACTCTAACCACTACACAACACCACCACTGACTCTAATTGTGGCAACACATATGGGTTCAGTAAGGCATTGATCCTCACTCAAGATTAACAAGCAACCCTGTGGGCTCTGTTTCCCCTGTAGCTTTAAGTGTGTAAGGGAGAAGTCTGAAACACACCTACAGCATGCCCGCCAACATTTCTCCAATGAAAACAGGGACATCCTATTTAATAATAATCATCATCATCATAATCATAATAATCCACACATATGACTGTGTTGCCCCAGCCATGGTGGGCAGCTTCCAACATATAGGAAAACATAATACCTTGGTTGTCAAACAGAATCCATTCCAGAAGTCCGTTCGACTTCCGAAAACATTTGACAATCAAGGCATGGCTTCCAATTGGCTGCAGGAGCTTCCTGCAGCCAATCAGAACTGCATTGGACGTTTGGGTTCCGAATAATGTTCACAAACCAGAATGTTTGACACTCAAGGCATTCGGGATCCAAGGTTTGACTGTAAAACGTTAAACCAAGGGTAGGCAAACAAAGGCCTGGTGGCCGGATCCAGTCAAATCGCCTTCTAAATCCAGCCCGCAGATGGTTCAGGAATCAGCATGTTTTTACATGAATAGAATGTGTGCTTTTATTTAAAATGCATCTCTGGGTTATTTGTGGGGCATAGGAATTCGTTCATTTTTCTCTCTCCAAAATATGGTCCAGCCCTCCACCAGGTCTGAGGGACAGTGGGCCGGCCCCCTGCTGAAAAAGTTTGCTGACCCCTGCTAAACATTTGAAAACTTCCATATACAGGGCTGCCTTCAGATTTCTGCTAAACTTTGTATTATCTCCTTGGCTCATCGGTTGCATGACGCCATACCCTCCAACATTTCTCCGGACTCCTGAGAATGCCTGCTTCAGCTTTGCAGAGAGATTGTTGGCTCTCCATTGAAAATCAAGGGCACGCCGTGGAGTTTGGATAGCAGAGGACTGGTTAAACCTCCTCATGCTTCCCACTTGACCTGACTTATTTGTTCTTTGACCCATTCCTAGTTTCTGGAGGCTTTGCGCCTATTGCCCAATATTAATATGTCTCCAGACCTGAGCAGCTCCAGCTAATTAGTATGCCAGCGGTAAGAAAAGGAGGTGACCTTTCTGCGTCCTGACTCACCAACATTTGGTTCGACATGAGCCTCTGAAGTGCTGAGTAATTAATAAGCATGTAGAAAGAAGTAGAGGTCTCGTTTTATTGCAGGAGAAATTCATTTTAGCAATGAGTGGGCATAAATATAGAAGTACTTAATATGCTTTCTGTCGCACCGCTACTTAATTGAGCCATTTCCCAGAGTTCTCTCCACGTGTTCAGACAAGAATCTATTTGCCAGTGTTTTGTGTTGCTGGATACTCCTGAACTCAAATGAAAGCCGCATTTAATCGTAGCTTACCTGATTGTTGCTACATGGACTTATTTTGAATGGTCTGTGTTTCCTTCAGAAAAGAAGCAAATTACGGCATGGGAATATTGGTGTGGCTGCCCATTTGCTTGGCGAGTTCCCGCCTCCCACCAGTAGAAATAAAGACACGAGACAACATTATTTAGGTTAATGGGCTAAAAATAGCCACAGCTTTATTGGTTACAGGTGATGAGCGGTATTGGCTTAGGCATTGGTCCTAATCAACTATACGGCTTCAGACTGTCTGCCTGAGAGGCCAGGAAGGGTTAACACCACCAGGGGGAGCCCTGCTGATGCACATTAACTAGGCACTCCCCTGGGGTCACTGCTCAGGGGCGTGCCTTGGGCCCTGGCCTCCCTAGGCTTCGGGTGGGACCACGCCTCTCCGGAGTCCTTTACCGGACTACCCTTCACTATCCATGGGAGGTGATGGTGCCCCATTCATCTACATAACAATACCCCGACCAATGCCTAACTGCCAAACCACGGAAGTTGTGACGATTTGCTACGAGGTAGGCGAAAAAACCAAATGGCTGGTGCCAATTTGCCAAGTGGAAAAATTCCTACCAGGACCCTTAATGGCGACCAACCAAAGTCCATAGCAAGGTCAAAAGAGAAACCTTGAAGGGTGGGCGGGTGGGAAATTCCCTAGCTGATTGGTGGCAAAAGAGGACGCTCCTCTGCCGCGCTTGCCTTAAATGCGGCAAGCCACACACCCCTGAGCCAGCCGATTGGCTGGCCAGGAGAATGACGCGGCAGAGGATTCCCCTAGTCGCGCGGGGCTGGAAGCCAGCCTCCGCGCGAGTGTTGGGGGCATGAAGCCTGCAGACCACCTCCTCCCAAGGTTGGAAGTGGCTTTCTCCCTCATTTGGGGGTACATCAGATGGCATGCCCCCTGGAATAAAGATGGGAGGGCATGCAATTCCATTCACACTTAAAGGTAAACCTGCCTAATTTGCAATTCCTGAAACAAGGGAACGGAAACAGTCGCCCTTTGGAAATTCGCGCTTTTCCACATTTTGCGACAATGCATGTACCAGGGTAAAGCATGCATAAAAATGCATATGTTTGCCAAACATGATAAAAAGGGGGAAGTTGCTTAGCATAAAATATGTATATTCAGCAAAACTGAGTGCAAAAATGTGTGTATTAGGAGAAGCTTGTGTTTTTTAAAAAATTAAAAATTCAGAAACTGGAGATTCAGAAACAGAGAAATAGATTTTTTAAAAGCAATTGACAGATTCACACATCCCTATCCCTAAATGCTCTCTCACTGCCCTCCCTGCTGGTAGATCACGAGTGGTTCCATCTTCTTCTTCTCTCTGCTGCCTCCCTTTTCTCTTTTTTCTTTCCCCATCAATTTCCCCCATTTTTCTGGTCCGTGCCACTCTTGTGAAATGAGGCTGTAGATGGAAATAAATTAGGTCGAGGCCTACAAGTTGCCCAGCCCTGTTTTATTGTGTATATTTTCTTGTGTATATTTTGCCCTGTGGGACGCCCTCCCGTCAGATGTCAAGGAAATAAACAGCTATCCGACTTTTAGAAGACATCTGAAGGCAGCCCTGTTTAGGGAAGTTTTTAATGTTTGAAGTTTTATTCTGTTTTTAATGTTCTGTTGGGAGCTGCCCAGAGTGGCTAGGGAAACCCAGCCAGATGGGCAGGGTAGAAATGATAAATAATTATAAATTATTATTATTATTATTATTATTATTATTATTATTATTATTAGTTACTATTTCATTATGGGGGTTTATATTCTGCTCTTTGACAGAATTACAATACACAGAAGCAGGTGTTTCTGAGTTCCATACTAAGCATCTGCCATCCTCCTCTTTATAATGTGATCAACTCCAGGGAGCTTAACCTCCCACAAAGTTGCCTTGGGAGGTTTTGTAGGCTTATAAACCTCGGCCGAGAAAAGCAGCCACTCGCTTTACTAACCCAATAAATAATTTTTTTAAATGATTCTCCCTCTTTTCTATATAGTAGCTGCTCTTAAAATACGTATTAGATGGACTGCCTGGAAGCGAACAAGGTGAGAAATTAAACATAATGTGGTGACAGAGACATTTTAAGGAAACAAATCAATTAAACTGCACGTTTCAACTTTACCAGATCTCAAGCCATTTCGGAATCAAACCCTTTGTAGGCTTGTACACAACTGCTGCATGCACACATATTTAAAGCACCTCAAAGTGTCTTAGTTAACTGTAGTTTCCCCCCTTACAAATCTAAAGTTCCCAGCTCAGTTAACAAGCTATAGTTCTCAAGATTCTTGGGGAAGGTTTTTGTTTTTTTAAAGTGTATGGTACATTTCTGAGCACAATTCCAGACCCTCCAAGTGTCCCTATTTTCCAGGGATGTCCCAGATTTAGAGAAGCTGTCCCAGTTCCTGATTTGATCCTGGAATATCCCGCTGTTCCTTAGTACGTCCCTATTTTCATTGGAGAAATATTGAAGGGTATGGAAGGCAATCCTGTATAGGGAAGGTTTTTTAATGTTTTTTGTTGTTGTTGTTGTTGTTGTTGTTGTTGTTATATATGTTGGAAGATGCTCAGAGTGCTAGGGCAACAAAGTAAGATGTGTGGGGTATAAATAGTAAAAATATCATTATGGAATGGGGCATCCCTATTTTCATCAGAGAAATGTTGGAGGGTATGCAATTCAAAGTGCTGGTGCTGACCTTTAAAGCCCTAAACAGCCTCGGCCCAGCATACTTGAAGGACACTCCCCGGACACTGAAGTCCAGGTCCGAGGGCCCTCAGTGTGATAACCGAAGTTACAGGGAACCAGGCAGAGGGCCTTCTCGGTAGTGGCACCCTCCTTGTGGAATGCCCTCCTTCAGGTGTCAAGGAGATAAATAATTACACAACTGTTAGAAGACATCTGAATGCAGCCCAGTATTGGGAGGCTTTTAACACCTGATATTTTTATTATGTTTTTAGATATGCTGTAAGCCACCAAGAGTGACTGGGGAAACCCAGCCAGATGGGTGGGGTATAATTATTATTATTATTATTATTATTATCATTACTATTATTATTATTTTGAAATGTTGGAGGGTATGCAGGTGGAGCATTGGTCAGCCTCCGGGTGACTCTAAACACAGAGGGAAATGCTAAAAATAAATCAGAAATTAGATTGTCATAACAAAAGGGGAAAAAATCTCTATGGAAAATCACATAAAAAATTTCCCGCTCTCTGGCACCATCTGGTGTTGCATGTTTCTAGCACGTTCAAATCGTTGTTTCTTTACTAATGTGGCCGAGTCTTCAGTGTAAGGCAGATAACCTAAGTTGCCATGTCAGATTCTCTGCAAGGTTCAAAGGCTCGCTCTTGGGGAGATTCAAAATTACATTTTAAGGCAACCTGTTGTGGTTGCTATGGTTATTATGAGGCACAAATAGGAATTGTTAAGGACACATGAGTCAAGGAGCTACTGTTTTTGTTTTCTGCTAGGCCCGTTTAATTGCTTAAACCAGCCACTCAATTGATACAACCAGTGACTTGTCCAGAGATATTAGATACTCTTGGGGAACAAGCCCACATGTTCTGAAACCTAAGCAAGGGGGTTGCCAGCGCCGCTCTCCCGAAAGGGCATCGCTGGCTGATGCCAGGATCATTTGTGACAAGGATAAAGTCAAGCGTTTATATATAAAAATGTTCAGTGAGCAGGCTAATGCTTTCGAGGGAAATGCCATCCTTTCTGAGTTTGTCGTAAAGCTCTTCTCGCGGAATATTGTTATTTTGCTAGGTCTCAGCAAAGGCATCGCTCACCGGAGGAAACCTTTGGCAGCGTTAAAGAAAACGCTTCTCTAAGGAAGGTCTGGATTTCGTGGAACAAGTAACTCCAATGCACATCCCCCTGGTCCTAGGCAAATGCTAAGCCAATATGTATTTTCATTCCCTGTATCTGGGTATTGCCCCCCTTTTAGCGCAACAGTAATACTCCAGCACCACCCTGTTTACTTGGATCATAGAATAGTGCCACTGTATTCTGCTCTGGTCAGACCTCACCTGGAGTACTGTGTCCAGTTCTGGGCACCACAATTCAAGAAGGACACTGACAAACTGGAACGTGTCCAGAGGAGAGCAACCAAAATGGTCAAAGGCCTGGAAACGATGCCTTATGAGGAACGGCTAAGGGAGCTGGGCATGTTTAGCCTGGAGAAGAGGAGGTTAAGGGGTGATATGATAGCCATGTTGAAATATATAAAAGGATGTCACATAGAGGAGGGAGAAAGGTTGTTTTCTGCTGCTCCAGAGAAGCGGACACGGAGCAATGGATCCAAACTACAAGAAAGAAGATTCCACCTAAACATTAGGAAGAACTTCCTGACAGTAAGAGCTGTTTGACAGTGGAATTTGCTGCCAAGGAGTGTGGTGGAGTCTCCTTCTTTGGAGGTCTTTAAGCAGAGGCTTGACAACCATATGTCAGGAGTGCTCTGATGGTGTTTCCTGCTTGGCAGGGGGTTGGACTCGATGGCCCTTGTGGTCTCTTCCAACTCTATGATTCTATGATTCTATATCAAGAGCTGAAGGATGCTTGCACATCTCCCTCCCCCGCCCTTTTCTTCCCCATGCCTTTGTGCCATTTAAAAAAAAAAAATCTCTCATCTTCATCTTCTTTTTCCTATTTCCTCTGCACAGGAAAGAAAATATCGCTGTCACTTTCAGTGGGTCCTGCCTTTCATCTCACCGTCGCGCTGTTGTTTCGGTGGCTTTCCGGGCCTCTAAGTGGTATCCAATTTATTTGTATTCTGATGCCACTTAGGTGAAGCATACCTCTCTGTCAGCCGAGTGGGAGCTCGAGGTGTTTTGCTCTCTCGGAAGCTACGGGACGAACAAATTGACAATATCAATTCTAGCCAATCATCTTGCAGGCAATTTCCACCTGTCTGCCGAAGAGCGTTATTCCTCCAATTCATCCAGCAGAACCACTTACTGTCATCGGAGCAGGGCTTCTGGTTTCTTCCTCTAGCTCTGTCAAGACCCATGAGCTCAATTTCCAACCTCTTGCATCATATGTAGGCCATACGCTAAATGAGAAAGGAAGCTTCATTGTCTGGGCGGCAGAAAGAAGTGTGCGTAATAATTCCATGCGGCTATTTTTCTCCATCAGTTTTCCTTTTCGTGTCTGGGAGGAAATTTCTAACAACTTGACTTCACTCACATTAACTTAGCATCAACAAAGGCTTTATTGACTGACTGGAAATGGGACGGCTTTCAATATGCAGCAAAAGCAGTAGAAAAAGTTAAGTCCAAATGCAATTAGAACGGCAGAGTGCTGGAGAAAATCAGAAGGATAAAGCTATATGTGTGTACCAACCATATTTCAGACTCCAAATCAGCATTTTCGAACTTCCGACTTAAGTCCAGAGCACTTTAAAGGTTGCCTGATTTGGCTCAATACCTAAAGCCGAATTTGCATCAGAAATTGTGCTCCATGCCTCTTCCATTCATTACCATGAGGAAATTTTACAAAATTTTGTCACAGCTGAGTGAAATTTGCAGTTATGGTAGCCCTGCCAGAGTGGAAACCACCTGCTTTTTAGAGGCAAATAAGTCTGACAGTTTTTGTGCAAGTCACCTTTTCGAAAACGTTGGGAGATCAGCAGTTTCACATTGGAGTTCTTCAAAAACTCTTGGGTGGGTGCCATCAGCACCTGGTCTTTTTTTACTTTGTCAGTAAGATGTAGAAATTTGTCTCTTGTCACTGCTATTTGCCATTCCTGATGACCTTAGAACCCATGAGGTAAACTAATCCCAATCCCAACATGTGAGGTAAAATAATCCCAATCAGCTGACCATCATAAGAAGCAGTTTGATGACTATATTTCTCAAGGCACAATAGCAATGAAAGCACTGATCAGGCAGAGATGGGAAACATGCGGGATGTTCCATAAGAATTGCATTTCTCCAGATATAAAAGGTTATAGTCCATGGGTAGGCAAACTAAGGCCTGAGGGCCGGATCCAGCTCAATCACCTTCTAAATCCAGGCCACAGACAGTCTGGGAATCAGCGTGTTTTTACATGAGTAGAATGTGTCCTTTTATTTAAAATGCATCTCTGGGTTATTTATGGGGCATAGGAATTTGTTCATTTTTTTATTTTTATTTTCAAAATATAGTCCGGCCTACACAAGGTCTGGGGGACAGTGGACCGGCCCCTGCTGAAAAAGTTTGCTGACCCCTGTTATAGCCTGTGTGTGTTGGGGAAATGCAATAGTCTCATGCCACAAACCCTCCACAAGTCTGGAGTGGAGTCTCTAAGATGGTTCGATGGCACCTTGTACACCTCCTTTTGGCAACCGCTGCAGCCAAGCTGGTACCAAACATATTGCTCTGCTTTCCTTTGGACCACATAAGCAAGGCTGAAAGGGGAAAGTTTGGCACCTGGGCAGCCCAGGACCCCTATACACACTGGCCAGGATTGTGCCCCATTAAGGTCACTTAATGGATGCTGACAACAACTGAATTGACAAGCTGAAATGCCATGCAATTGCTGTGTTGTGTGGGGAAACTATTGAGAATCAGAGGCATAGTGTGGAGGGTGTCAGCGGGGCCGTGGCACACAATTTTGAGGGGGCACGACCCAGGCACCTCCACACAGGTGACCCCGGCAGGGTGTGGCCTGGTGGTTTGCTCCGTGAGCCTCGGGGAGGATTTGCCTGCCAAGGCCCACATTGGCCAGCCGAGCTCCTCTCTGCATGGGAAAGCAGGTGGTACAGTGTAGGCCCACATGGTTCTGGTGAAAGGGTCACTCCAGCAGCGTCAAGGGCTGGGCTGCGCTGGCATGGCAGGCTCCGTTCACCCTCCGTGCCCTGCAGTGCATGCAGCCTCCTGGTGCACGCCTGCCTGCCCTGGGCACTGTGACGGTAACATATGAGAGTGCTGGAGGTGAAATAGTTAAACAGGTTACCCAATCGGAACCCGGGGGGTGGAGTCAGAGGGACTATAAAACCAGCTCTGGGAGGGGGAAGGGAGGAGTTCATTGGGAGTTGGGTGGCTGGTTGGAGTGGGAGTGAATTGGGATAGAGTCTGTGGGTAGGTTGAGTTAGTGCAGCGAAATAAGCTGAGTCAGGAACAGTTAGGAGCTAGGAAGACAAGTAAATATCTGAGAGGTGGTTTAGTGAGTGAGAGCAGGTAGCGGAAGTTATAGGTCTGGATAGGCACCCCATGATTGTAATTGACCTATACCACGCTTGTTAAACTGCAATAAATAAACAGAAGTTTATGTTCCAATTTAACCCTGGCTGGACTCAGTATTGTACCAGGTAGGACCTGGGTGGTGGCCACGAGAAATAAAGTGGTGGCACAGGGATCAATGTCCAGGGACCCTGTGTGAACTCCACAGGCACCAGCAACCCATGCTATTCCACTGTCCTGAAACACGGATATACAGTGATGTATACCACTCTTCAAAGCAAAGATAAAGATTTTCATCCAAGTCCTTTATGCAATATGGACAAATTAAGCCTCTGTAGGCCACATGGGGATCAAATGCAGATTGCTTGTAACCTCCATTTTCCTACAGTATATATATGATGTGAACAGATATTTTGCGATCTGAACTTGCTATAATAGTGTCTGAAGATCTGGATTCAGTCTAAATAGTTCGCTCTTCAGGCTCACCATAGCTAGAGACTTTTTCCTTTGTAACCACATTTCATCACTGCTATAATGTCTCTATGTTGTAACACTTCGGGCAATTTTAATTGGGAGATTTTTCTCTCACTCTTAATTTACACCCAAGAGTCTTATTAAAACTGTCCTACTGATGCCACTTGCAAACAAAATCCTCACAATTACTGTTCACAGAATCACCTGTGCTTAACCTTCCGTCTCCAACACCTGAACCCACTCAGAGCTCTGACAAATGAGATGGTCTATATATTCCATAGTCATTTAGTTACAATGCTGGAGACATTGTGCCCCATTGTGCATTTTAAGCAGCCTGTTATTAAGGTTACACAAGTGTCTACTCCATGCGAAAGATGCACATTTGTAACTGATACAAGGAGGTTGTCATCAAAACACATGAGAACAGGGATTTTAATTTACCTAAAATGTGACGGGCATTTCAGGGACCGGTTCTTAACCATTTGGAATTGTAATAAAGACAGGTATCAAGATTTAGAGAGTCTGGGTCAGGAGTGGGGAACGGGATCCTGCCAGCAGGCCAAATTCCTATCTCCTCCACCTTCTGCAGGCCTACTCTGACAGGTAGGTGAGGCCACAGACCTGTCAGTCACCTGGCATCATGTCAGGTGATGCATTTTTCTGTGCCTGCATGATTTGAAATCGAACCACTTTGGCCAAAGGCACAGCACTGGGCAAGCACTGGTAATTAGGTGGTTGGCAGCACTTGCTAAGCCCTGTGCTCCCTTAGCTGCAGGGAGGCAGGGTCCCCGATGGGGAATTCCCTAGTGAAGCTGATTCCAAGTGGGGTTGCTGGCAGTGAGACACAGTTGCAAAGGAACAATCAGGCGCTCACTTGAATCTCCCAGTTGTTCTTTTGGAGCAACTTACCTGCCCCAGGGACGCGGGTGGCACTGTGGGTTAAACCACAGAGCCTAGGACTTGCTGATCAGAAGGTCAGCAGTTCGAATCCCTGCGACGGGGTGAGCTCCTGTTGCTCGGTCCCAGCTCCTGTCAACCTAGCAGTGCGAAAGCATGTCAAAGTACAAGTAGATAAATAGGTACCGCTCCGGTGGGAAGGTAAACGGCATTTCCATGCGCTGCTCTGGTTTCGCCAGAAGCAGCTTAGTCATGCTGGCCACATGACCCGGAGTCAGGAGTTCAGCCTACACTCGAGTAGGACCCTGGCAGAGTAGGACCCGACTGGCATGTTCTCCCCCTCCTGGTCGATCATTCGGGAGCTTCAAAAGCTTTCTTCAGCCCAAACATCACAGCGACCGATGCCAACCGACACCGGCACACTTAGGGATCCGCAGAGTTTGTGCAGCTTGCGTAACAGACCTCAGCAACTCAGCATTTTGGCTAATCTACTTTATTTACATATAAACACACAGGGAGCACTGCAACATGGCTCCCTCTCTCTCTCTAGCATCAGGCAGCAAAGAGAAAAAAACAAAGGACAATAGTCCCACTTCAAGGAACACAGTAACACAAACATCCTGTCTTCGTCGCTTCCCACTCTGTGGAGTCAAAACATATACCGTCATGTGATGGACAACAATCCCATGACTGCAATCATGGAGCAGGAATTCTAACAAGAGGCTGCCCTTGCTACCAAGCAGCAGGACAGTTCCAGTCCTGCTGGTTCCCCTCCCCCTCTGACACCCTGCTCAAGGAGAGTCCTGCACATTGCTGAGCAAAAGCTACCGTACTTTTCCATGTATAAGACTAGGTTTTTCCCCTTTTAAAATTATGCTAAAAAGTGGGAGTCGTTTTATATATGGATCTTGCATATGGTGGGTGTTTGATTGGTCACAGCCTGTCAGCAGCTATTAGGCATGTTATTGGCTGCTGCGTCAAGGGCTGGTGTTGATTAGCTGACGCTGAGACAATTGGGTGGCTTCTGCCGGTGAGGGGGCAGACGAG